>NC_143031.1:59100000-59307500 GCF_057628025.1 Oncorhynchus mykiss | reverse complement strand
GATATTACAAACTGACCCTAGCCCCCCGACACATAAACTACTGCTGCATAAATACTGGAGGCTGAGACAGGAGGGGTCAGGAGACACTGTGGCCCCATCCGATGATACCCCCGGACAGGGCCAAACAGGAAGGATATAACCCCACCCACTTTGCCAAAGCACAGCCCCCACACCACTAGAGGGATATCTTCAACCACCAACTTACCATCCTGAGACAAGGCCGAGTATAGCCCACAAAGATCTCCGCCACGGCACAACCCAAGGGGGGGCGCCAACCCAGGTACTAGCCAGGTTATGAGTGACTTCTGATAGCCCTTGCTAGTTTGATACATTCCCAGCCTTAGTTACAGTCATCCGTTTTCTTTCTCTCAAAATATTGAGTCATTGAAACTGAAACAGTGCATCCCGAATGGGTGGAAGCAGCAAACAATGTACCAGGCCAGCTGTGATTTACAACCTCACTGGACTACACACAATATACCATAATGCAAAATAATGTTTTTTTTGTTGTTTTGTTTTTACAAATTCATTAAATGAAAAGCTCAAATGTCTTGAGTCAATAAGTATTCAACCTTTTTGTCCTGGCAAGTCTAAATAAGTTCAGTAGTAAACCTTTGCTTAACAAGTCACATAATAAGTTGCATGGACTCACTCTGTGTGTGATAAAAGTAGTGGTTATCATGATTTTTTGAATAATTACCTCGTCTCTGTTCCCCACACATACAGTTATCTGTAAGGTCCCTGAGGCGAGCAGTGAATTTTAAACACAGATTCAACCACAAAGACCAGGGAGGTTTTCCAATGCCTCGCACCTATTGGTAGATGGGTGGAAATAAAAAAATAAAAGTAAACATTGAATATTCCTTTGAGTAAGTGAGTAATTACACTTTGGATAGTGTATCAACACTCCCAGTCGCTACAAAGATAAGGGCGTCCATCCTAACTCAGCTGCTGGAGAGGGAGGAAACCGCTCAGGGTTTTCACCACGAGGCCCATGGTGACATTAAAACAGTTAGAGTTTAATGGCTGTGATAGGAGACAACTGAGGATGGATCAACAATATTATATTTACTCAACAATAATAACCTAATTGGCAGAGTGAAAAGAAGGAAGCATGAACAGAATACAAATATTCCAAAACATGCATCCTGTTTGCAACAAGGCAAAGCAAATCACTTTTTGTCCTGAATACAAAGTGTTATTCCTGGGGGAAATCCAATACAACACAAAAAAAATACCTTAGAGACTTACCCAGAAAGACTCACAGCTTCAACCACTGTCAAAGATGCCTCTACAAAGTATTGACACAGGGGTGTGAATACTTATTGTATGTACAGGGCCTTCTGAAAGTATTCAGACCCCTTGACTTTTCCCACATTTTGTTACATTACAGCCTTATTCTAAAATTGATTTAATAAAAATTTAAACTCAGCATTCTATACACAATACCCGATAAGGATAAAGTGAAAACAAGAATTTAGAATGTTCTGCACATTTATAAAAACTACAAAACTGAAATACCTTATTTACATAAGTATTCAGACCTTTTGCTATGAGACTCAAAATTGAGCTCAAGTGCATCCTGTTTACATTGATCATCATTGAGATGTTTCTACAACTTGATTGGAGTCCACCTGTGGTAAATTCAATTGATTGGACATGATTTGGTAAGGCACACAGCTGTCTATATAAGGTCCCACAGTTGACTGTGCATGTCAGAGCAAAATAACCCACACTCAACGTCAACACAACAACGGAGATGATCGTGGACTTCAGGAAACAGCAGAGGGAGCACCCCCCAATCCACATCGACGGGACAGTAGTGGAGAGGGTATTAAGTTTTAAGTTCCAAACTGAATTGGTCCACCCACACAGACAACCTCAGGAGGCTGAAGAAATTCGGCTTGTCACCAAAAGCACTCACAAACTTTTACAGATGCACAATCGAGAGCATCCTGTCGGGCTGTATCACCACCTGGTACGGCAACTGCTCCGCCCACAACCGTAAGGCTCTCCAGAGGGTAGTAAGGTCTGCACAACGCATCACCGGGGGCAAACTACCTGCCCTCCAGGACACCTACACCACCTGATGTCACAGGAAGGCCAAAAAGATAATCAAGGACAACAACCACCCGAGCCACTGCCTGTTCACCCCGCTATCATCCAGAAGGCGAGGTCAGTACAGGTGCATCAAAGCAGGGACCGAGAGACTGAAAAACAGCTTCTATCTCAAGGCCATCAGACTGTTAAACAGCCACCACTAACATTGAGTGGCTGCTGCCAACATACTGACTCAACTCCAGCCACTTTAATAATGAAAAAATGTATGTCAAAATGTATCACTAGCCACTTTAAACAAGGCCACTTAATATAATGTAATACATACCCTACATTACTCATCTCATATGTACAGTATATACTGTACTCGATATCATCTACTGCATCTTGCCTATGCCGTTCTCTACCATCACTCATTCATATGTTTTTATGTACATATTCTTCATCCATTGACACTTGTGTGTATAAGGTAGTTGTTGTGAAATTGTTAGGTTAGATTACTCGTTGGTTATTACTGCATTGTCGGAACTAGAAGCACAAGCATTTCGCTACACTCGCATTAACATCTGCTAACCATGTGTATGTGACAAATAACATTTTATTTGATTTGATTTTGATTTGATAACAGGATTGTGTCGAGGCACAGATCTGGGGAACGGTACCAAAAAATGTCTGCAGCATTGAAGGTCCCCAAGAACACAGTGGCCTCCATCATTCTTTAATGGAAGAAGTTTGGAACCACCAAGACTCTTCCTAGAGCTGGCCGCCCGGCCAAACTGAGAAATCGGGGGAGAAGGGCCTTGGTCAGGGAGGTGACCAATAACCCAATGGTCACTCTGACAGAGCTCCAGAGTTCTTCTGTGGAGATGGGAGAACCTCCAAAAGGTCAACCATCGCTGCAGCACTCTGCCAATTACACCTTTATGGTAAAGTGGCCAGACAGCAGCCACTCCTCACTAAAGGGCACATGACAGCCCGCTTGGAGTTTGCCAAAAGGCACTTGATGACTCTCAGACCATGAGAAACAAGATTCTCTGGTCTGATGAAACCAAGATTGAACTCTTGGCCTGAATGCCAAGCGTCACGTCTGGAGGAAACCTGGCACCATCCCTACAGTGAGCATGGTGGTAGCAGCATCATGCTGTGTGGATGTTTTTCCGTGACAGGGACAGGGAGACTAGTCAGGATTAAGGCAGAGATGAACAGGGCCAAATACAGAAATCCTTGATGATCTTACTCAAGAAGACTCAATGCTGTAATTGCTGCCAAAGGTGGTTCAGCAAAGTACTGAGTAAAGGGTCTGAATACTTATGTAAATGTGATATTTCCATTTTTATTGTTCATAGATTGATAAGAAAAAAAAATGATTTAATCAATTTTAGAATTAGGCTGTAACCTAACAAAGTGTGGAAAAAGAAAAGGGGCTTGAATACTTTTCAAAGGCACTTTAAATAAGATATCTCTGTATTCCATTTGAAATAAATTAGCAAAAAATCCTTTAAACATGTTTTCACTTTTTCATTATGGGGTATCCCCCCCCCCCAGTTTGACAGCGACGGAGATGGGCGCATCACCTTGGAGGAGCTGAAGGACAGCATGAAGGCCCTGCTGGGTGAGAAGTTGAAGAAGGGTGAGCTGGAGGAGATCCTCCAGGATATCGACCTCAACAAGGACGGCGGAATAGACTTTGACGGTGAGGGGAGGTGGATAAGGGGGGGGGGTGGATGAGGGATAGGTGGGGGTTGAGGCTTTAGAAGAGAGGGAGGGGGTAAGAGGGACAGAGGGGATGGGAGAGGGGATAAGGGTCAAGAAAGGGGAGAGGATGAGGGAGGAGAGAGGATAAGGTAGGAGATGAGAAAGGATAGGAGAGGGAGGGGAGAGGAGGAAAGAGCAGAGATTAGAACAGTGAATGTAAGGTGTGTGGATAGATGATCCAATCTCATCAGTAGTGCATTAAGGTAATCATTACAATGCACATATTGCAGACATGAGTCGGGCATGGCTGCTTATGGTCACATGATGAGGTAGCCCCGCCTGCAAACTTCAAAAGTAGTGTCTGCCGTTAAACCAAAATGGAATTTCCTTCTGGTCTAATTGTCTAAAAGAGGGTTCCACAACTGGCACGCGGGTCAAATTTGGCATGTGTGTGATTTTATTTGGCACCCTGTTTTCTGAGCAAAAAAAATATTTTTTGTATTATTATTTTTGGTTGGACATAAAATACTGTAAAAGTGATTTTAATTTTGGAAATCTGTTCCAAAGTATTTCCATGCATAAGAGTGATACAGTGGGGAGAACAAGTATTTGATACACTGCCGATTTTGCAGGTTTTCCTACCTTTTCCTACAAAGCATGTAGAGGTCTGTAATTTTTTTATCATAGGTACACTTCAACTGTGAGAGACGGAATCTAAAACAAAAATCCAGAAAATCACATTGTATGATTTTTAAGTAATTCATTTGCATTTTATTGCATGACATAAGTATTTGATTCATCAGAAAAGCAGAACTTAATATTTGGTAAAGAGATCATACGTTTCCTGTAGTTCTTGACCAGGTTTGCACACACTGCAGCAGGGATTTTGGCCCATTCCTCCATACAGACCTTTTCCAGATCCTTCAGGTTTCGGGGCTATCGCTGGGCAATACGGACTTTCAGCTCCCTCCAAAGATTTTCTATTGGGTTCAGGTCTGGAGACTGGCTAGGCCACTCCAGGACCTTGAGATGTTTCTTACGGAGCCACTCCTTAGTTGCCCTGGCTGTGTGTTTCGAGCCATTGTCATGCTGGAAGACCCAGCCACGACCCATCTTCAATGCTCTTACCGAGGGAAGGAGGTTGTTGGCCAAGATCTCACGATACATGGCCCCATCCATCCTCCCCTCAATACGGTGCAGTCATCCTGTCCCCTTTGCAGAAAAGCATCCCCAAAGAATGATGTTTCCACCTCCATGCTTCACGGTTGGGATGGTGTTCTTGGGGTTGTACTCATCCTTCTTCTTCCTCCAAACACGGCGAGTGGAGTTTAGACCAAAAAGCTCTATTTTTGTCTCATCAGACCACATGACCTCCTCCCATTCCTCCTCTGGATCATCCAGTTGGTCATTGGCAAACTTCAGACGGGCCTGGACATGCACTGGCTTGAGCAGGGGGACCTTGAGTGCGCTGCAGGAGTTTAATCCATGACGGCGTAGTGTGTTACTAATGATTTTCTTTGAGACTGTGGTCCCAGCTCTCTTCAGGTCATTGACCAGGTCCTGCCGTGTAGTTCTGGGCTGATCCCTCACCTTCCTCATGATCATTGATGCCCCACGAGGTGAGATCTTGCATGGAGCCCAAGACCGAGGGTGATTGACCGTCATCTTGAACTTCTTTCATTTTCTAATAATTGCGCCAACAGTTGTTGCCTTCTCACCAAGCTGCTTGCCTATTGTCCTGTAGCCCATCCCAGCCTTGTGCAGGTCTACAATTTTATCCCTGATGTCCTTACATAGCTCTCTGGTATTGGCCATTGTGGAGAGGTTAGAGTCTGTTTGATTGAGTGTGTGGACAGTGTCTTTTATACAGGTAACAAGTTCAAACAGGTGCAGTTAATACAGGTAATGAGTGGAGAACAGGAGGGCTTCTTAAAGAAAAACTAACAGGTCTGTGAGAGCTGGAATTCTTACTGGTTGGTAGGTGATCAAATACTTATGTCATGCAATAAAATGCAAATGAATTACTTAAAAATCATACAATGTGATTTTCTGGATTTTTGTTTTAGATTCTGTCTCTCACAGTTGAAGTGTACCTATGATAAAAATTACAGACCTCTACATGCTTTGTAAGTAGGAAAACCTGCAAAATCAGCAGTGTATCAAATACTTGTTCTCCCCACTGTATATGTGATCGTATACAAATGTAAGCAAGGATTGAAACTATTACGTTTAGTCAAATATTATATCTATTTGGGCTTATTGCGGCCAATTTGCAGTCTACAAATGATTTGCAATTATGTGCCAGCCCCCTGACCATCCATTCAAGAAAAAAAACAGCTAGCAGCTGGTCTAAAACATTGGTTACACCTGTGGGAGACCCGGGTTCATATTCTGCACGTTACACTGGCTCCCAAAGTAGGGAAGTAGGTGTGATTGTAGTGGACATGAATCGTGTTGCTCATGGTCACGTGATGAAGTAGCCCTGCCTGCGAACTTCAAAACTAGAGTCTGCCCTCAGACGAAGGGAGTACTTTATTTTGGTCTGAGACGGTGACTCCCGTGGGAGACGCGGGTCCACACATGGCACACACACCTTAGGACTGCTCAAAGACGCCACACTTCACACGGTTTCAAGCCACCGCACACACACACACACACACACGTCTCAATTACTATAAAACAAGACCTGTCTCATGTCCCTCAGTAAGCCCACCACCACCACCCCAAAAAAAATGCATGCTTGTGTTTGTCCAAGCCAATCGAAGTCCCAATCAATAATAATAATTGGAAACATGTGGACGGGAGTGTCTGCGTTAGCAGGGGATCAATAAGCAGGTGGCCCACGCATTATGAACAATTAGCCCCTGGGGCGATACAACTAGCCTATCCCTCTTACTGGGCCCTCCAGCCATCTCGACAAATCAATTGTTGAAGTTTAGAAGACAAGACATTGTCTGAGATCCAAATGGCACCCTATGCCATACATAGTGCACTACTTAAGTCATTCAACAGCCAAGGCCTTAAAGAAGCATAATGGAACATGTAACCAGAGGGACTGAATAATGATGGGATGGATGGGGCCTGCCTATGGTTATTTGATGGCTACTACTGGCTGGAGCCATGTTGTGATTGACAGGTGGGATAGATTGATGTTTGATTGACAGATGGGAGGCATGCTGAGGGTGCAGGTGACACGGTGAGATCGGTCATGCTTGGTTAACCAATTTGTTTTAGAGAAATTTACAGTCTGGGAAACAGGAAGGAGGAAACGGGCAGCTAGACAGGAAGGGAGATTTGTGAGAGGGGTGATGGGATGCAACCTCAGAGCATTTTGTATGATTATGCATGTAAAACCATAACACTCCATTTAGTATGACATATTATGGTTCGTATGGTATGTGTTCATTTGTGGATGTCCGTCACCCATGTTGTATGATATGTTATACAATTTATATTATAAACTCAGCAAAAAAAGAAACGTCCCTTTTTCAGGACCATGTCTTTCAAAGATAATTCGTAAAAATCCAAAGAGCTTCACAGATCTTCATCGTAAAGGGTTTAAACACTGTTTCCCATGCTTGTTCAATGAACCATAACAACTAATGAACACGCACCTGTGGAACGGTCGTTAAGACACTAACAGCTTACAGACGGTAGGCAATTAAGGTCACAGCTATGAAAACTGAGGACACTAAAGAGGCCTTTCTACTGACTCTGGAAAAACACCAAAAGAAAGATGCCCAGGTTCTCTGCTCATCTGCGTGAACGTGCCTTAGGCATGCTGCAAGGAGGCATGAGGACTGGAGATGAGGCCAGGGCGATAAATTGCAATGTCCGTACTGTGAGACGCCTAAGACAGCGCTACAGGGAGACAGGACGGAGAGCTGATCATCCTCGCAATGGCAGACCACGTGTAACAACACCTATATCCGAACATCACACCTGCAGGACAGGTACAGGATGGCAATAAAAACTTCCCTTGTTACACCAGTGCTCAGACTGTCCGCAATAGGCTGAGAGAGGCTGGACTGAGGGTTTGTAGGCCTGTTGTCAGGCAGGTCCTCACCAGACATCTCCGGCAACAACGTTAACCTGTTGGGCACAAACCCACCATCGCTAGACCAGACAGGACTGGTAAAAAGTGCTCTTCACTGATGAGTCGCGGTTTTGTCTCACCAGAGGTGATGGTCGGATTTGCATTTATCGTCGAAGGAATGAGCGTTACATACACCGAGGCCTGTACTCTGGAGCGGGATCGATTTGGAGGTGGAGGGTCCGTCGTGGTCTGGGGCGGTGTGTCACAGCAGCATCGGACTCAGCACGTTGTCATTGCAGGCAGTCTCAACACTGTGCGCTACAGGGAGGACATCCTCCTCCCTCATGACACTCCAGCATGACAATTTATTTTGAAATGTGTTATTTATTTAACCTTTATTTAACTAGGCAAGTCAGATAAGAACAAATTCTTATTTAAAATGGCGGCTTACCAGGGAGCAGTGGGTTACCTGCCTTGTTCAGAGGCAGCTCGGGGATTTGATCTTGTTACGGTTACTGGCCCAACGCTCTAACCACTAGGCTACCTGCCGTGACAATGCCACCAGCCATCCTGCTCATTCTGTGCGTGATTTCCTGCAAGACAGGAATGTCAGTGTTCTGCCATGGCCAGCGAAGAGCCGGGATCTCAATCCCACTGAGCACGTCTGGGACCTGTTGGATCGGAGGGTGAAGTCGTCTGTGAGAAGATTTGAATTAGCAACCGTCGGGTTGCTAGACATTCCTATTATACACCAACCCATCCTAACGTAACAATCTTTCTGATGTAACCACGCCGAACGTAACATATCATACTAAATGCAGTGTGTTGGATTTACGAACAGAATTCTACGAAATTTTCTGAGACCGGGTTGTGGGATGAATTCCGATTCAAACCCTATAGTCTCTACATCAACCCTATGCACACCTATGGACCCGAGGGGTGGTCATGTGTGCTTAAGAAATATGCCCTGTAATAGGTTGGGTGTTATATTACAGCATATTGCTTCATACCTGTCCAATTCGTCCAGATATACAAGTGCCTGGGGCCAGTGGGAGGTAGGTGTATGGGCCTGGGGATCGATTTGGAAACTCAAATTGGACACAAATTCCCTGGTTCTGTTACAGCCCCACTCCGTACCTAGCTTTAACTAAGGAATGACTAGGTCGTTACATCTACTGAGTTCTTTGTATTACTATACAGTGCCCACTAAACACAAGGTCCGTGGAGCACAAACACTACTGTAAAAATTACTGTCATATAGGACTGTAAAATCAAGGGTCACCCTCAAAACTAAAATAGTCCCCCCCACCCACCTGTCTTTTTTAATTAACTGCGGACAGAATGGAAATGACATTGTTATTATCATCACACCGTGAGTTCTACTGGCATCCAATGCATTTTAATGAGGGCAGGATGTAAACATGGGGTTGTGTCTTGTGTTGCCCCCTGGTTCTAATCAATGGGATCTGGTGCTGTCTGTCTCCCCCCTCCCCCCTGCAGAGTTTGTCATGATGCTGTCGTCGCGGTAGCCTGCCTCAGCCGTCAGACTAACTAGCAAGACGCCCTGGATGAGGTCTGGATCTCCACACAAGTGGCACAGTTCTTGTGTCAATTTCCTGTAGCATTGTGCATAATGTCTGTATGAAACGATTTTGCATATTCAGAAGATTTAGATCTGAATGATTTTCTAGTGGAAAGACTTAGATTGTAAGATAACAATTTAGGTCAAATTGTTGCCTTTTTAAAATGATTTACAATAAACTGGTTTAAGCAATGCAGCAGAGGGCGAAGGATGAGTTATGAAACAAGACGAGTGTTGCATTGACTCACCACTGCTATGTAAGAGCTATGTCGCCACCTTGTGGAAGCATTCTGAACAACCAATTGAACAGAATGTCCTGAATGTTGCAAGCGTTTCCTGATGACGTAACGAACACCCAATGCATAACACTGGGATCGGGATGGTTACATTGACAATGCGTTACGTTCATGGGTTAGATTTACTCCAGACGTTAACATAATACCACTTGAGGCTTCGAGTTGAAAAAAATGAGTTCATTTATTATTGAAAATTGATAATTTAAACATTCGAGAGAAAGCATGATCTGTCCAAAAACAAAATGGTTTAATCGAAACAAAGCCGCAATTGACATACATTATACACATTGTGAACGATTCGGCAATGACGCGGCTAAAGAAACAACAAATAATTAACACAAATATCACAATTACTAGTACGGCAGAAGGAACGCTAACCAAGCCGTCGCATTGTGAGGTTCAAAGCAAAACGCTAAAATGGTATAAGGCAAAAATGAGTCTGAAATCGACCACCCCAGATATATTCACCTATATTAGTCCTTTTTTTTTACAAAAGGCAGGTGACTGTTTTTTTACTTGACAACAGGGTGACTTTTAACCCTTGCAGTGCTGAATGCAGGTCATTGTTTAGTGTTTTTTCCTTTTCACTGTGTCACAATATTGCAAGTTCCCCTTTTGTGATTTTGTACATACAAACATACTGTCAAAATATATATTTATCTATATCTGTCCTTAAAAATGACTTCAGTTAACATTGAATTTAAACAGGAAGTTGAAAGGTTTGGCTTAGAAGAGAGATAGGAAATACAACACTCGAGTCACATGGATGACTTTTGATGTTTCTCTCAAGAATGGATAACTCGGAATGGGAAACATCCCCAATGCAAAATCAATGCCGCTTCATAAGCTATCGGGACTCAAGAGGTTCGTATCCACTGAGAAACATCAACAAAAACAAAATACAGAGTAAATCATGTATATTGGAAGTCTGGATTTTTTTTTAGTTGCGCCTTGTTTTCAGCCATGAAAAAAAAACTGTTAAAGAGAACAGAACTTGGGAGCCGACGAGACCACAGTCCAACATCTGTAGCTATACTACAGACTGGACAAAATGGCTGCCACAAGGGTTTTCTTTCTGAAGTGTTGGAAGAAAACAAAACATTTATGTCAAAGTAAAAACTTGGGAGACATGAATAAAAAAAAGGGGGAAGCTCTCTTTTTCACCAGGGTCCCACCACCACCAGGTGGCAGCGGTGAAGGAAGTTGTGCGTTTAGTCGACAGAGAGAAGTGACAGAGGGGCTTAATGACTGGAAGAGTAAGATTCACACTTTTTTTTTTTCTCAGTGTAATTGTAAGGCTGCACCATCCCACTTGTTGGGCTTTGTAGCACACAAACAATTCTAGTATAACCCTCCCTCCATATGTTACCACCAACCTTCTACTATTCACCCCCCCCCCCCCCCCTCCCCCTCCCCCTCCGACAGACTCAATTTCAGCATTTGGGATTTGCACAGAAGCACCGTCCACCCATAGAAACAAACACACATCCACCCGCCCCCTCCATTTTACCCTTCAACAGTGACCGAATAGAGAGGCTGCTTGGGTCGTCTTGAGTAGACAAGACAACCGGAGACATCTCCTTCACCAATTTCTCTCTCTAGTAACCAAGCTGACAGTGGCCAACATCACAGAGAGAGAGAAACATCTATCTCAGCCTACCAAAAACCAGAGACAAGAACGCCCCTGGAGGGTGGAGAGAGAGAGACGGAGAGAGAAAGCGTCATTACAAGAGATAAGACCAATTCTTAGAATTCAGCTGATTTCTCAGCCGTCTGTAGATTCTCGCTGATGAACCTAGCTGGTGTGTGATAGCTGTCGTGCTGCTAAAGCTAGCTGTCGTGCTGCTAAAGCTAGCTGTCGTGTTGCTAAAGCTAGCTGCTTATGTGACTGGGATCTTGCTGGTGTCGTAGAAGTGTTGTGTGACTGTCTTCTCAGGGAGATGTCTCATTGACGTCTCACTGTCCAGATGTCTCACGGATGTCTTGTGGGGGATGCCTCAGCAGTAATAAGTAGCGACATCCGATGTATGGAGTCGTGGGAGTCTGTGTTGTTAGATGTGGTATGGAGGTACACGGTGTCGGAACCAGGATGTAAGAAGTAGCGGTGGTCGGGTAGAACTCTACTCTTCTACTCGTTGGGGATGCTCTGCAGGTAGGAGAGGATGTGCTGGATCTTGACCAGGCGTTCGCGCAGCGTGGTCATGGAAAGCACCGACAGCTGGTAGCGAGGGTCGATGGGCAGCACGGCCAGCAGCCACCAGCAGCAAGCCGGACCGTTGGGTGTCGCCTGGAAGAGAGGAGGAAAGGAAAATCACTGACCAGAAACATGATATCACTCACCCAAAACAATGGACAGACAATGGCTTGTTGGCGATTGTTTTTTGTTGTTGCTGGGCCACAAACAAAATCAAAAGGCTTTAAGGGGTCACAGAACAAACAAATGTGATTGCATAGATTTAAACACTATCATGACATCTGAAAGACTAGGTGGAATAATTGCCATATTGGATACTCCTATCCAATCATTTCAGATCTATAAGGAACTCGAGAGCAGAGGCTAGCGAGTCAGCCGCAGTTCAGTACATGCCTTACATCAGACAGATATAATGGAGACACTTTAGATTTACAAGATGTAGTAGCTCATTTAGAGAGTCTGTATCTTAAATAGGCTGTTCTATAATTGAGCAAAGAATCTCAGAAAATGACTGATGTGGTGAATTAGCTTGCATCTTAAGCAGCTTGAACCTAATCTGCCATTTATTGGATGTTGCTGTGTCAGAGTTACATGTTGTTTATTATAAACTGGGTGGTTCGAGCCCTGAATGCTGATTGGCTGAAAGCCGTGGTATATTAGACCATATAACACAGGTATGACAAAACATTTCTTAATAGAAACACACACACACGCAGCGGAAATGTAATCTATTCTTAACTACGGTTCATCCCCAGACACTCATCATTAATCCTAGTATCTCCATATATAGCCAGGGTCCAGCCACACATTATCCCAATTATATAACTGTGCCATTCCAAATGTTCCATGAAAAATGCTATGCCTCCATTGGATATTGCGCCTCCAATTGTATATCTGTGTGTGTCTGTGACGTAAGTGTCGAGGATAAGGGGCTGACACCTTCCTCCAGAGGATTAGTTAAGAATTACCCACAATGATCTATTCTAGATCAGTGGAGAAACCATAGAAAGAGATTATGTTTCTATGGGAGCGACACTCCACACCATTCTCGAACACTGCATTAACGGAGCTACTTCCTGTTTTGTAAACCTGGGTCGTATTAATTTAAGGACCAAATGGAAGAAAGCCTGAAACAGGGAGGGACTAACTGAACTTGTCCAATAAGAAACAATCACGTTCATACTCTGTTGCAAAACATTTTGCTATAGTGAGCCCTAAAGGAGCGGGGGAACACTATATGATGGGATGCGGTTTGTGTCTTAGCTCTGACCTGGATGTCGGGCTCTCTCTCGGGCATGGCGCCAAAGTGCTGAAGGATCTGGTTGCGGAAGCGGTTCTTGAGGTTCTGGAACCAGGTGCGCGCTTGTTCGTAAACGGCGTCGTGCAGCTGCTGCAGCTGTGTCAGCTCCTCGTCGCCGCTCACCTGTCAATCAACCAATCAACTCATTTTAACCATACAAGAGGGACATTAGGTTTGAAAGCATAGATTGCAGTGTAGGATTCACCAAAACACCACACTACCATAATTCATGGACAAATGGCCTCTGATAAACTAAAATACAATTTTGTTTTTACAGGAGGCCTTCTAGGGTGAATGATGAAATGAAAAGTGGATTATTTAAATTAAAACATTAGGCTAATTCAAGCTGTGCTAAACTCGTGAGTGGGAATTATTATCAAGCTATTCACACCTATGGAAAATGGATTTCAATATCATTTTGTCTCTATTTGTGTTTTTTATTGTATAATAGAGGATTATTTTGTGATCCTTTCTTTACAAAAAAATAAACAATAATAAAAAATAAAAAAAATCAGAACCAATATTTTCAAGTAAGAGAACATGGGTTCTTACCCTGGTATCCTCCAGGTACTTGATGTCGGCGATGCAGTACCCGTCCTTCATCCCGCGGGTCAGCACCCGGAACCTCTTCCCTCCGATGGTGTCCACCACGGAACGCCCGTCTGGGAGGAAGTGGACGCTCCGGATGATCAGCATGCAGCCGTACTCCACAAATCTGAAACGGGAATATTCTGAACTGTACTTTGTTGTAATCATATAGTCTATGGTCAATGGTCTATATTGGTCTATCGATATTGCTAAAATACAGTTGCATACATAATTACACGCTTTTGTACAAAGCAACTTAATCATGCCTGCATACATTTTACGTAAGGGATCGAACCAACTATCCTGGCATTGCAAGCGCCACGCTCCACCAACTGAGCTGAAGAGGACCACAAATATATTGCACATGGTCGCTGCATAGTCAAATCAGACAGCCATTCAAAGCATTGTGAAAAGGTACTGGCTCATTGTAAGCAGTCGATTTGCAGTGATTTGTCAATGGCCTACTTCGTTTAAGTGAACTTACACAGGGCCGTTGCATAGTCAAGTCAAACGTCGGCATTCAACTCATTTGAGAGAAGGTACAGTAGCCTAAGGCATCTTGAAACACAGAAATATTAGCATATAGACATGCTTAAATCTCATTCAAATGTTTTGAATTGTATTTTTCCATCAGGAGGAGGCTTCAAAGTTGGATTTGATTTGAGGATTTGATTCAGTCAAAATCCTATTAGCTAGTATTTTCATAAATCTGCAGGCCCCCCCCCATCCCTCTCGCCTTTTAACTGTTGTCCAGGGTGAGGTAACAGAAGGTGACGCATTAGTGCGCATCAGAATGGTGTGTGTGTGCGCATTTGAGTGAGTGTCTACGTGTAATGTGTGCGTGCGCTTGCCTACGCCAGCAGGTGCTTGTATCGGGTGCTACCGTGCCTACCCTTTCTGAGCGTCGTTGATGCACATCCCAAACTGCCGCGTGCCGGTCTCCATGCAGCGGCGGATCATGAGGCGGTAGCGCGGTTCGAAGACGTGCAGGGGGCAAGGCACGGTCGGGTAGGCCATGGTGCACACAAAGATGGGGACATTCTTCGTCAGGCTGCAGAGGGAGAGAGAGAGAGAGTTAGATGATGCTGAGACACTCGTGCATCTCTCACAAGTCAAAGTGATTCAAGGGTGACGTGCATTCCAAAGACGAAGTAAAAATCTATATAAATAGAATTCCATCTAACAGTCAGTGCTAACATTAGGTGAACCTGTCTGCTGTGTGTGTTTTGCATGATCTCTGCTGTATTCATTTATTTACTTTTTAAAGTAGGACAACCAGGGAGAAAGAGAGAAAAGGGTTCAGAGAGAAGCCGGAAGCCATAGCAATACAATTACCAGAATGGACATTCTAGGTTAATTCTATGTCAGAATTCCATGTAAGGAGCACAACTCACTCTGCGAGCTCTTTGGTCTCCTCCAGGTGAGTCTTCTGCCTTTCTGACTGCTCCTCAGACAGGTACTGCTTTATCACTCGGTCCAGCACACTGGTGACTGTGTACTTCCTGGCTGCTAGGTACTGGGGGGGGGGGAAAGAGAGAGAGCGAGAGAGGAGGAAGGAAAGAAGATTAAGGTTAAGCTTCCTTTTTGAGGACATGCCCTTTAAGAAGAGGTCTTCCCCAAGTTAATTGTCTTAGGGACTGTCCCAAATGGCACCATGTTCCCTATTTAGTGCACTACTTTTGACCAGGGCCAATCAAAAGTAGTGCCCCATATATGGAACAGGATGCCATTTGAGACGTAACCTTAGTGAAACTAAGGACTCCCTTCCAGTTCTAAGAAAAGCAGGCGCTGAGTTGGTGGTGGTCTCCTCTTACCTCTTTGAGGCTCTCCTTGCAGAGGGGGCACTGGGGTGTGTGGTCCAGACAGCGCTCCAGGCAGTTTTTACAGAAGGTGTGACCGCACGGCGTGGTCACCGGTTCGTAGAACAATCTAATGCAGAGGGAACACTCCAGGTCGTTGGGGTCCAGTAGGTCCCTGGGCACGACTCTGTGAGCTCGCGCTGAGGCTCCCTGGCTCGAAACACCACAGGCCCCTACAGAGGAAACAGCAGGAGAACGTCAAGCACTTCACACACCCAAAGTACGCATACAAACACAGACACAGCAAAGGTACCTGGCAGTGGCTAATGGGAACGCTGCTAATTGACACTGTGGCGGTTCCGGCTATGCCACTGATATACACGGCGTGCATATTTTAGTTGCTATAACCCAGGAATAATCCAATTTAAAAACAATGTAAAGAGCCAGCACTCAAGCTAAACCAGGGTTCCCCAACAGGAATTTGGCCCGTGGGTGGTTTTATTTCGCCCCCCAAAGTTATCTGATCATATACAAATGGAAGCAAGGTTTGAAATAATCATGTTTCAGTCAGACATTATATCTGTTCGGGCTTCTTGAGGTCAATATGCAGTCTACAAATGATTAGTAATTATGTTCCGTTTCCCAGACCATCTGCTAAACGAAAAAACTGCCCGCGGTTGAATATCCCTGAGCTTAACTATTCCCTTTCTAATTACGACATACTAGCAGCGGTCTTGATTACCACCTCCTTGTTTCTTATGCTTGCTCCCGTGGCTGTAGACGACGTGGGGTCCGCCCTCGGAGGCCGACAGCTTCCTCTTCAGCAGCACGCCTTTCTCCTGGTCCCCCAGCTGGGGTGCGGAGCAGACACGTTTCAGACCCTCATCCAAGCTGCCCAGACCCAGGCCCGGCCCGTGGGCTCGCGCCGAGTGACCGCGGCTGAGGCCCGAACGCTCCAGGCTCCCGGAGCGACCCGGCTTCTGGACGGAAAGAGAGGAGGGGGGTGTGAGAAAGAAAGAGAGAGAGAGTTAAAAAAAAGTTAAAAGGAGTGTTCGACATTGTTGAACTTTTAAGACCGCCCTAGTGATTCAGGGCTGTATCAAGCGCGCCAGTTAGCGTACCTCGTGTTGTGCGACGGGGCTGGGGCCTGCCAAGGAAGTGCGAGCCTGGACTTGGTGCAGGGCAGGGTGTTTGGCTTCGGCCTGATGCTGTTGGGCTCTGGCCTGGGCGTCCGCCACCACAGTTTTACTACGCAGGTGAGGCGATGTGCTCTGCGCCGTCTCCCTCAGGCCCACCTTCACGTTCTCGCCGGCCGGAGACAGCAGGTCGCACAGTATCTGCGGTACACATTGCGTTAGCCATCGGAGCAGTGCAACTGGATAGAGAAATCGGACAAATATGGAGGAATCGGAGCCTAGACCACAAGGAACTTATAACACGATTCACATGAACAGCGTATAAAGAAAATCCCCAAAAATAGTGGATTAGAAGCCAAGTTCAAGAAGAAGCTAATAACACAATAACAATATAACAAAGTAACACAACATCCTGACAGATTCACACGGACACTACACAGTACAGAGGAGGGGGACACAAGACGTGAGGCAAGGGTCATTCTCTATCTAGGAATGCTCTCTCCAGTCAGACAGAGATGTAGTTAGAGGCTAAGTTTAAGGTCTTGAAGCCGAGGGGGGGCTAGGCTAGGCTATGCCAAGCATGTGTCCCCCCCGACTAGACCGCAATGCAGTAAAGTGGCTGGCCAAGACTGGGAGTGACCACTGGCACCAATGTGGGTTGTGTTCCACCTTCTTTCACTCTCTCAGTCCATAACATGTTGTTAGATGCTGACGAACCCCCGGGCCCCGTTCCAATCGCTTTAAATCTATCCAATCCTCATCCATTCCCCCGTTACACCCAGACACATAAAACGGCCAACTTTTGTATCTGCTAACCTGGGGCCCATCCAGGATCATAAGATGGGGAATTTGTGTTTACATCAGCATTTAAAAAGGAGATGTATTAAGCCCCATTTTTTTAGCACCTCATGAGATAGGCTACTCCCCATATTAGAGGAGTTAAAGAAAACACAAGCACACCTTTGCTTAGGCACACAGGCACAAACATCACACAGACAATCCCACATAGCTCTTTTCAATCAAACCGTGAGAGCAGGTTTCAGACAATACCCATCTTGAGCGGAAAGAGAAGCCATTTGCATTCAACAACTCAGCCAGACAAAGCTCTTCCTAAAGAGGGAAACAACAAGGACGCAAATCCGCACGTCAACAACACGATCAAAGTTACACAGGCCTACTTTCTCACTCCACCAGGGTCCCCCCCCCCCGACACTCCACCAGGGTCCCCCCCCTGACACTCCACCAGGGTCCCCCCCGCTGACACTCCACCAGGGTCCCCCCCCCCTGACATTTCACATCGGAAACCCCGTCAGCGATTGAGATCGGACAACGGTCCACAGTGTCTCGGGCTTACGTAACAGCACGTCGTCTCGGTCCCAAGTTACACCCTATTGCCTACATAGCGCACGACGTAGGCCTCTGGTCAAAAGTAATGTCCTTTATAGGGAATAGGGTGCCATTTGGGATGAAGATGGCGGTTTATGTCATTACAGGAGGGCCGGCTCACTTGAAAGTAAACTTGTGTCAGTTGATTACAGAAATTGCATGGAAAAACACAGCTTCAAAAACATGGGAGTCTAAGTCGGGATGTGGTGTTGAGGGTGGAAGGAAAATATTTTTTAACGCTTTCTTTTAACTGAGACACCACGTTAATTAGTGAATATATTATCATTAATTACTACCCAAGACTTCGCTTCTTCGTCATGGCGCTTCAATTGTAACAAATTACGTGACGTCCCAACTGTTACCAAGTACTTTTATAGCACATACCAAACAGATACAAGTGGTAATAGGAGAATAAAGTGTAACCAAAAAGAGAAGCAAAGCGACGGATAGGCCTAACTATGCCCATTCCAACTCTTTTTCAACAGGGTGTCCACAAAAAAATAAAAGAAACACGCTTTACTGCCCTCTGAACCTTAACTAAGTCATCACCGAAGCAAAACTCACAGTGCATCAGAGTCACTACATTTTCCGTCACCCGCAAAAACAGACGCTTCTCTCTATAAATAATGTGATTGTGTTATTAAGGCCGCTGTCAGCCCGATATGTTCCATCTCTCACGCAAGCGCCTAAGGGCTTGATTCCATTAGGCCCATGCTACGGGTAATAACCTCGCTAGCCGATGCAAGGCCATCAGCAAAGGAAGGCACACAGTGTTCCTTTTCATGGATGGTAAGCAAATCTGTACCCGGGAAACGCATGGCTTAAGTTAGACAAAAGGGGGTACTCAGAGAGCAAATGGCTTCTTATGAAACGAACTATGGCGCTAAGGGGTCTAAACTTCAAACGCTCCTAGAGATAAACATTTTTTAAAGATATATTTATTCTAGTTTATAAACTTAGGCACTGCCATTTGTGATAGGGGGGGGAGTCTATCATTGATACACATAGAAGTTTGGCTCAACAGAGCAAACTCTTCACAAAGAAAAGAAAGACATTGAGAAGATACAATATCTCCTTTCACTCATGGCAAGTTCCAAAGCTTCCAGGAAGAATAAGGGGACTTAACCATCATTTCCAAAGCAAATTAGTTCAACAACAACATCCCTCTCCCTCCCAACTCCTTCTCTCACCATTTCCACCTCTCGTTTTGCCAGGGTGAAGTCCTCGTCCAGGGCCAGACAGTGGAGGAAAACCTGCAGCGAGTCGTCCACCTGGCCCATGTCCTGGAGCACCTTGGCCTTCCAGTAGAAACCCTGGGAGAGAGAGAGAGAGGGACGGGGTTATAATGAGTGTAAGACTTCAAAGTGGAGACTCTGGGAGATAGGTTATGTCGCTGCACAATATCAATACACACACACCAACTATCCAGGTCAAATAGGGGAGAGGCGTTGTGCCATGAGGTGTTGCTTTATCTGTTTTTTAAAAACCAGGTTTGCTGTTCATTTGAGCTGGAACGGAGATGGAACGGAGTTCCATGCAATAATGGGGTTCAATATAATACTGTACGCTTTCTTAAATTTGTTCTGGTTGCATGTCTGGTGGGGTAAGTGTGTGTGTCCGAGCTGTGTGTAAGTTGACTGTGCAAACAATTTGGGATTTTCAGCACATTCATTTTTCTTATATTATTTTTCTTCAACTCTTAGCCAAGAGAGACTGGCGTGCATAGTATTTATATCAGCCCTCTGATGACAATGAAGAGCTAGACGTGCCGTTCTGTTCTGGGCCAGCTGCAGCTTAACTATGTCTTTCCTTGCAGCACTCAACCACACGACTGGACAATGATCGAGATAAGATAAAACTAGAGCCTGAAGGAATTGCTTTTTTGAAATGTGGTGTCAAAAAAGCAGAGCATCTCTTTATTACAGACAGACTTTCACCATCTTTACAACCATTAAATCTATATGTTTTGACCATGACAGTTCACAATCTAAGGTAACACCAAGTAACTTAGTCTCCTCAACTCGTTCAACAGCCACACCAGATTCATTACCAGATTCAGCTGAGGTCTAGACCTTAGGGAATGATTTGTACCGAATACAATGCCCTTACTTTTAAAGATGTTCAGGTCCAGTTTATTACTGGCCACCCATTCCAAAACAGACTGCAACCCTTTGTTAAGGGTTTCAGTGACTTCGTTAGCTGTGATTGCTGTTGCGTATATGGTGGAATCATCAGCATACATGGACACACAGGCTTTGTTTAATGCCAGTGGCAGGTCATTGGTAAAAATAGAAAAGAGTAGAGGGCCTAGAGAGCTGCCCTACGGTACACCACACTTCACATATTTGACATTAGAGAAGCTTCCATTAAAGAAAACCCTTAGAGTTCTATAGATAGATAGCTCTGAATCCATGATATGGCAGGTTGAAAAGCCATAACGCATCAGTTGTCAATAATATGTGGTCAATAATATCAAATAATATCAAAAGCCGTACTGAAATCTAACAGTACACCTCCCACAATCTTCTTATTATCAATTTCTTTCAACCAGTCATCAGTCAATTGTGTCAGTGCAGTACATGTTGAGTACCCTTCTCTATAAGCATGCTGAAAGTCTATTGTTAATTCAAAAAAACATTTGGTAATTTTTTCCCAACAGATTTCTAAGCGTTGTGCTGCTGCCATGTTGTGCTAAGAGTTGTGCAGCTACCATGTTGTGCTGCTGTCATGTTGCTACCATGTTGTTGTCATGTTGTGTTGCTGCCATGCTATGTTGTCGTCTTAGGTCTCTCTTTATGTAGCGTTGTCTCTCTTTTCATGATATGTGTTTTGTCCTATTTTTTTTTTTATATATTTTTTTTAAAAGGAGGCCTTTTGGTAGGCCATCATTGTAAATAAGAAATTGTTCTTAACCGATTGACTTGCCTAGTTTAATAAAGGTTAAATAAATAAAATCAATTCATTAATAAGTAAAAAGCTGACAGCATAGAACCAGTAAAGGCCGCTTGAGTAGTAGGCCTGAAGACAAATATTTTCCTCTAGGCTCATATTAAAGATATGACAGACAGGAGTGGCTAGAGTCAGCTACCATCCTCAGTAGCTTTCCATCTAAGTTGTCAATGGCAGGAGGTTGATCATTATTGATCAATAACAATCATTTTCCCACCTCTCCCACACTAACTTTACAAAATTTGAATACGGTGGCTCACTGTTCATTGTTTGCATTTCCTGCCTAAGTGTGCCCACCTTACCAATGAAGTAATTATTAAAATAATTGGCAACATCAAATGGTTTTCTGATGAATAAGCCATCTGATTCAATAAAAGATGGAGTTGAATTTGCCTTTCTGCCCATAATTTCATTTAAAGTACTCCAAAGTTTTTTTCCATCATTCTTTATATCATTGATCTTGGCTTCAAAACAGTTTCTTGTTTTTGTTGAGTTTAGTCACATAATTTATCAATTTGCAGTAAGTCAGATGTTTGGCCAGACTTATTAGCCACTCCTATTGCCCCATCTCTTTCAACCATTACAGATGTTCCATTCCTCATCAATCCATGGAGCCTTAACAGTTCTAACAGTCAGTTTCTTAACAGGTGCACATTTATCAATAATTGGAAGAAGCAATTTCATAAATCCATCAAGTCTGGATGCGCCGTATTAATCACATCAGACCTACAAATATCAGACCTACAAATATTTTTAACATCATCCACATAAGAGTCACAGCAAAACCTTTTGTATGATCTCTTATACACTATTTTAGGCCCAGCTTTTGGAACTTTGGCTTTCCTGGATATAGCCACTATATTGTGATCACTGCACCCAATACAGCTTTAGAGCAATGTTCTACAGTATTAGTAAAAATGTGATCGATACATGTGGATGATCTTGTCCCTGTAGTGTTTGTAAACACCCTGGTAGGTTGATTAACAACCTGAATCAGATTACAGGCACTGGTTACACTGAGAAGCTTCCTCTTAAGCAGACATCTTGATGAAAAACGGTACTTATTAAGGTCCCCAAGAAAGTAGACCTCTCGGTTTACATCACATACACAATCAAGCATTTCACATATATTATTTAGATACTGACTGTTAGAACTTGGTGGCCTACAGCAACAAAAGGGTTTTGATGTGCCAAGTGAACCTGCAACCACAACACTTCAATAACACTTGACATAAGATCTTCTCAAAGCATTACAGGGATATGGATCTAAATATATAGAGCAAAACCTCCCCCATAAATGTCTCTTCTATAGATGTTATATCCTTGTATTGCTACTGCTGTATCATCAAATTAAGTATCTACGTGAGTCTCAGAAATGGCTAATATAGGAATGCTGTCTGATGTTAGCAAGTTATGGATTTCATTAACCTTATTTCTAAGGATACATATATTAATATGGGCTATTGTCATCCCTTTCCTGGGTAGCTTATCAGAGATAGACACAATATGGAAGAGGGCAAACAAAACAAGAGAATAAATGTATACATTCAGCACTCCATTAATCAATTGGTGTGTGTGTGCTGAGGGGTTGAAGCTGCAAACCCATAGGCTTGACTCTCTCATGCCTTCCAGGCTTCTGGGAGGGAGGGTGGACAATGAGCCTGTCATAGCAGATGTAAGCAATGTCCTCACGTGCGCTGGCAGTTTTCATGGCTGGGATAAGTTATTTCCTTTTCTGGAGCACAGCTTCATGATAGTCCTCATTGAGGAAGATATACATTCCTCTCAAGTTCTTGGCTCTTCCCAGAACAGCTACCTTGTCCTTGAACCTCAGGAATTTGACCACTATCGGCCTGGGCTTGTCACCAGGGCCGGTGGTGGGTTTTCCAGTCCTGTGGGGGTGCTCCACCTCAATCTTCCGGTGGGCCATCTTCAATTTCTCAGAGATCATTTCCCTCACTTTGTCTTCAGATTCCATCCAGGTCTCATGTGGGGATTCTTCAATTCCATCCACAACTATGTTGTTCCACCTTGATTGTCCCTCGAGATTATCCCTCAGAGATTTCTCTGTCATTGTTATCATGGATTCACACACAGAACTGATGTCCTCTCTCAATGACTTACAGATTGCAGTCATCTTGCCGTTCTCCTGTTTCACCTCATCGAGCTGACCCTGGGAGAACTGCAAACTGTTCTTCAGGTCCTGGGCCTCTCTGGTAAGGTCGTCCATTATTTTATTAGTTGAATCGACCAGTATTTAGACAAAACACTTGAAGCTATTTTTTGTTGCTGTAACTGCTTGTAGAACAATTTTTGTTTGTTTAAAAGACCCTTCACCTGTGATAGAGAGACACCACTGTCTTCAACGGTATTCCCGCTGGCTTTGGTCTTTGTCATGGTAGCGAACAGCGTAGATTACGCTGCTAATCCTCACAGTTCCAGACAAGCCAGGTCACGGGGAAGATTGAACACAACAAGCATCAGGGATCGACAGCCACAAACCCGGGACAATCCGAGGTCCCAGGCACAATGGCAAACTGGGACACAGGCTGTGTTCAAGCCCTCAAGAAACCCCACTAGCTTGAAAGGCAGCTACGCCAAATAGCTCCTCAGACTCGGCCTTGGCTGGACCACTGGTCGGCAGGATCACTGGACAGAGAGTAGCAGTCCCAGCAACTGATGCCAAATGCGTCGCGGGATCCAAAGTAAAATGTTAGTTAGCTACTAAGAAACTTTCCAATACACTTTAAAAACAACAATCTTTTCAAAACAACAAACCAAGCTCTCCCTCGTTCAACAGGAAGTGTTCATCGGGAGAAGGGGCCCTAGTTAGAACACAATGCAGGTAGCCTGACAACAAGAGCCAACAAGACCTGGATCACTCAACATCAATACAGTTGCCAGGCTTCACTGAATAGGATTAACATACAATGCAAAAATTCCTAACCCCTTGGGGTACTGAACCAGTTTGTCTTCTCTCTAAGAGAGGCATGACTCGTGCTGAGTAGCCTAGTTTGCTAAACTACACATTACCAACTAAATCAGCAGTTATGGGAAATACAAATTGAAACAAAAGCTGTACCCTATGTGGCTCCTAGCTCGGGCCTTTATGTTTATCCCCAACTATATATTTCCACCTCTTCAACTATCCTCTCACTATTAAGAATAATCTTGGGGATTAGCATGTCTTGGGAACATGTTCTTTGACCCTCTGCAACTTTCTCACTCATAATTTCAATAAGCATTTTTCTATGAATGTCCATGCTTTCCACCTGGCTACCCCTACCCGGTCAACAGCTCTGCACCCCCCACAGCAACTTGCCCAAGCCTCCCCATTTCTCCTTCCCTCAAATCCAGATAGCTGATGTTCTGAAAGAGCTGCAAATCTGGACCCCTACAAATCAGCTGGGCTAGACAATCTGGAACCTTTCTTTCTAAAAAATTATCCGCCGCAATTGTTGCAACCCCTATTACTAGCCTGTTCAACCATTCTTTCATATCGTCTGAGATCCCTAAAGATTGGAAAGCTGCCACGGTCATCCCCCTCTTCAAAGGGAGAGACACTCTAGACCCAAACTGTTACAGAACTATATCTATCCTACCCTGCCTTTCCAAAGTCTTTGAAAGCCAAGTTAACAAACAGATCTCCGACCATTTCAAATCCCACCATACCTTATCCACTATGCAATCGGGTTTCCGAGCTGGTCATGGGTGCATCTCAGCCACGCTCAAGGTCCTAAACTATATCATAACTGCCATCGATAGAGGACAGTACTGTGCAGCCTTCTTCATTGTCCTGGCCAAGGCCTTCGACTCTGTCAATCACTGCATCCTTGTCGGCAGACTCAATAGCCTTGGCTTCTCAAATGACTGCCTCACCTGGTTCACCAACTACTTCTCAGATAGAGTTCAGTGTGTCAAATCGGAGGGCCTGTTGTCGGGATCTCTGGCAGTCTCTATGGGGGTGCCACAGGGTTCAATTCTTGGGCCGACTCTTTTCTCTGTATACATCAATGATGTCACTCTTTCTGCTGGTGATTCTCTAATCCACCTCTACACAGACGACACCATTCTGTATACTTCTGGCCCTTCTTTGGACACTGTGTTAACTAACCTCCAGACGAGCTTCAATGCCATACAACTCTCCTTCCGTGGCCTCCAACTGCTCTTAAATGCAAGTAAAACTACATGCATGCTCTTCAACCGATCACTGCCCACACCTGCCCGCCCGTCCAGCATCACTACTCTGGACGGTTCTGACTTAGAATATGTGGACAACTACAAATACCTAGGTGTCTGGTTAGACTGTAAACTCTCATTCCAGACTCACACTAAGCATCTCCAATCCAAAATTAAATCTAGAATTGGCTTCCTATTTCGCAACAAAGCATCCTTCCCACATGCTGCCAAACATACCCTCATAAAATGGACTATCCTACCGATCCTTGACTTAGGCGATGTCATTTACAAAATAGCCTCCAACTCTCTACTCAGCAAATTGGATGCAGTGTATCACAGTGCCATCCGTTTTGTCACCAAAGCCCCATATCCTACCCACCACTGCGACCTGTATAATCTCGTTGGCTGGCCCTCGCTTCATATTCATCGCCAAACCCACTGGCTTCAGGTCATCTATAAGTCTGTGCTAGGTAAAGCCCTGCCTTATCTCAGCTCACTGGTCACCAAAGCAGCACCCACCCATAGCAAAATAAACATTTTATTCACAATTCATTCAGGGTTATCCTTAATCGTGGTAGAATCCACATTTATGTAGAAGTGTTCATAAACATATTATATTTTTTATTTACGATAAAAGTCCTTCCAAAATGACACAATAGATGATTTACCATTAATTTCTAATGGGCACAAAATAATCTGAAACGCAACCAAAACGAGCTGCAAAAACATCCAACAAGTTTGTAGAGTCACAAGCTTGATGTCGTCATTGCGTGCTAGGAATATGGGATCAAATACTAAACTTTTGGCTACTTTATTTACAGTGCCTTGCGAAAGTATTCGGCCCCTTGAACTTTGCGACCTTTTGCCACATTTCAGGCTTCAAACATAAAGATATAAAACTGAATTTTTTTGTGAAGAAATCAACAACAAGTGGGACAAGTTAATACTTTGTAGCGCCACCTTTTGCTGCGATTACAGCTGTAAGTCGCGTGGGGTATGTCTCTATCAGTTTTGCACATCGAGAGACTGACATTTTTTCCCATTCCTCCTTGCAAAACAGCTCGAGCTCAGTGAGGTTGGATGGAGAGCATTTGTGAACAGCAGTTTTCAGTTCTTTCCACAGATTCTCGATTGGATTCAGGTCTGGACTTTGACTTGGCCATTCTAACACCTGGATATGTTTATTTTTGAACCATTCCATTGTAGATTTTGCTTTATGTTTTGGATCCTTGTCTTGTTGGAAGACAAATCTCCGTCCCAGTCTTAGGTCTTTTGCAGACTCCATCAGGTTTCTCCCAGAATGGTCCTTTATTTGGCCCTGTCCCTGCTGAAGAAAAGCAGGTCCAAACCATGATGCTGCCACCACCATGTTTGACAGTGGGGATGGTGTGTTCAGGGTGATGAGCTGTGTTGCTTCTATGCCAAACATAACGTTTTGCATTGTTGCCAAAAAGTTCAATTTTGGTTTCATCTGACCAGAGCGCCTTCTTCCACATGTTTGGTGTGTCTCCCAGGTGGCTTGTGGCAAACTTTAAACACTTTTTATGGATATCTTTAAGAAATGGCTTTCTTCTTGCCACTCTTCCATAAAGGCCAGATTTGTGCAATATACGACTGATTGTTGTCCTATGGACAGAGTCTCCCACCTCAGCTGTAGATCTCTGCAGTTCATCCAGAGTGATCATGGGCCTCTTGGCTGCATCTCTGATCAGTCTTCTCCTTGTATGAGCTGAAAGTTTAGAGGGACGGCCAGGTCTTGGTAGATTTGCAGTGGTCTGATACTCCTTCCATTTCAATATTATCGCTTGCACAGTGCTCCTTGGGATGTTTAAAGCTTGGGAAATCTTTTTGTATCCAAATCCGGCTTTAAACTTCTTCACAACAGTATCTCGGACCTGCCTGGTGAGTTCTTTGTTCTTCATGATGCTCTCTGCGCTTTTAACGGACCTCTGAGACTATCACAGTGCAGGTGCATTTATACGGAGACTTGATTACACACAGGTGGATTGTATTTATCATCATTAGTCATTTAGGTCAACATTGGATCATTCAGAGATCCTCACTGAACTTCTGGAGAGAGTTTGCTGCACTGAAAGTAAAGTGGTTGAATAATTTTGCACGCCCAATTTTTCAGTTTTTGATTTGTTAAAAAGGTTTGAAATATCCAATAAATGTCATTCCACTTCATGATTGTGTCCCACTTGTTGTTGGTTCTTCACAAAAAAATACAGTTTTATATTTGAAGCCTGAAATGTGGCAAAAGGTCGCAAAGTTCAAGGGGGCCGAATACTTTCGCAAGGCACTGTATAAGAGTATTTATGGTAACGGTCTAAAGATTATTTGACCGTTACCATTTGAGAGAAAAAAAATATTGTTAAACAAAATCTCTTTCTCTGAGCAATTGTATTAGCATAAATTGTTATAACTTCCCAATTTCTTTGAGCATACAATATACAGTAGCTAAGTATTTGTATTATTTATTTTATACAGTCATTATTGCTCATCTTTTTCAAGGGTGTCAATTTCAGACCCCACTGTATATTTCCACACTATGAGGTTGGAATAATACTGTCAAATTATGAAAATTATGATATTGCCCTTTGAGAGTAAGAGTGGTTTGAAAAGACCACCTGACATTTCAGCCTTGGTGGGATGGAATTTTGGCCTACCTGGTGACATCACCAGGTTGTAAATTAGTTAATAGACCTATAAGAAAGGAGAGTTCCAAACCTCTCTGCAAATAACAGCTAGTTATCAGAATTCCCCCCCCCCCCCCCCACTCAGACCACTCCCAGACAGTCTTAGCAAAATTCTCGCTTGTGAAATTGCCCATTTGAATTGAAAACAGTGACAGTAATGCTCTTCATTTTTAACCCAGAAATTATTTGGTATTAAAATAAAAACATCTGCATTGGACCATTAAAATAGCTCAAGGTACAGAGAAAAGTGAAAAGAAAGTGTGACCAAATGTGTAACAAACAAATGCACAACTCCCAAATGAGAGGCTCTGAACCCAAAAACGTTACGTAAAGGAAAAACAAATCAACATTTGATAACAGAAAAAAGTTCCAAAGGGATGGAAGGTTAAACCGTAATATTATATAATTTATCAAGACTTAAAAATAGAATTAGAGGACATAGTGAACCATGCTGTTTATAGCGATAAGACATCCTAAAATATATCCTACCGGTTCTTATTCAGGATGGCTCTGCTAACACATTTAAACCTGACTGAGCCACTAATCAGCCTCCACTTTCCCTCCATGACGCATCACACGGTGTAAAAAGCGTGGAGGATATAACCGGAGCTATAGGCTTCTAGTTTCCTGTTTAAAAGTGTCACAGGGTGCCTGGTAAGTACTAAGGATAATGATAGTGCTGGGGAGCAGACAAGTGAATGAAGTAGGCCTCAGCAAACTTAAAACCTCCGATAACATTTGTTTTAATTTCCTAAATATATTTTTTTCTATACTTGTGCCTACTGAACTCAACACACAGTTTGCCCCATTGATCCAGTAACCTACCTCTGCAGAGTGGGCAGAGCTAAGACAGAGTTCAGCGTCCTCCAGGGCCAATCGGTACTGCTGGAGCCCGGTGTAGGCCTGGACCCGTGACCACCGCACTGCCTCATCCCCAGGATCTGGGAAAAAAGGAGGGAAGGAAAAAGGAGGAGAGCAGAGACAAATTATATGATGAAAAAAAAATAAAAAAGTTTTAAATTTCAGACAAAGCCCAATTTCAAAATATGTTTTGATCTGTCACCGAAGATGACCATAACTCTAGGGCGAAATATCCGTGTCATGAGAAAAGCATACATTAAAACATAATAGCAAATTATGACGGAATGAGAGCTTAGGCTACATGCATAGAAGGATTCCATGTCAAACACATGACATGAAGACACATAGACATTAAAACCAGTAGATAGTGATAGCACATACAATGCAGTCGGAAAGAATTCAGACCCCTTCAATTTTTCCACATTTTGTTACGTTACAGCCTTATTCTAAAATTGATTATTTGTCCCCCCCCCCGTCATCAATATACACAAAGTATAATAATGACAAAGCAAAAACAGGTTATGACATTTTTGTCATTTATCAAATCAAATGAAAAGCGGAAATATGGCATTTTCATAAGCATTCAGATCCTGCAGAAATGTTTTGGTACCCTTCCCCAGATCTGTCCCTTGACACAATCCTGTCTCGGAGCTCTACAGAAAATTCCTTTGACCTCATGGCTTGGTTTTTGCTCTGACATTCACTGTCAACTGTGGGACCTTATATAGAAAGTAGAGGTCGATCGATAATGATTTTTCAACGCTGATATTGATACCGATTTATTGGAGGACCAAAAAAAAGCTGATACTGATTAATCAGCCAATTTTTTTATTTTTATATTTGTAATAATGACAATTACAACAATACTGAATGAACACTTATTTTAACTTAATATAATACATCAATAAAATCCATTTAGCCTCAAATAAATTATGAAACATGTTCAATTTGGTTTAAATAATACAAAAACAAAGTGTTGGAGAAGTAAAAGTGCAATATGTGCCATGTAAAAAAGCTAACGTTTGAGTTCCTTGCTCAGAACATGAGAACATATGAAAGTTGGTGGTTCCTTTTAACATGAGTCTTCAATATTCCCAGGTAAGAAGTTTTAGGTTGTAGTTATTGTAGGAATTATAGAACTATTTCTCTCTATACCATTTGTATTTCATTAACCTTTGACTATTGGATGTTCTTATAGGCACCTTAGTATTGCCTGTGTAACAGTATAGCTTCCGTCCCTCTCCTCGCTCCACCCTGGGCTCGAACAAGGAACACAACGACAACATCCACCCTCGAAGCAGCGTTACCCATGCAGAGCAAGGGGAACAACCACTCCAAGTCTCAGAGCGAGTGACGTTTGAAACGCTATTAGCGCGCACCCCGCTAACTAGCTAGCCATATCACATCGGTTACACAAGCCTAATCTCGGGAGTTGATAGGCTTGAAGTCATAAACAGTGCAATGCTTGACGCACAACAAAGAGCTGCTGGCAAAACGCACAAAAGTGCTGTTTGAGTGAATGCTTACGAGCCTGCTGCTGCCTACCACCGCTCAGTCAGACTGCTCTATCAAATCATAGACTTAGTTATAACATAATAACACACAGAAATACGAGCCTAGGTCATTAATATGGTCGAATCCGGAAACTATCATCTCGAAAACAAGATGTTTATTCTTTCCGTGAAATACGGAACCGTTACGTATTTTATCTAAGGGGTGGCATCCATTAGTCTAAATATTCCTGTTACATTGCACAACCTTCAATGTTATGTCATAATTACGTACAATTCTGGCAAATTAGGCGGCCCGAACTGTTGCATATACACTGACTGCGTGCAATGAACTCAAGAGAAGTGACACAATTTCACATTTAATATTGCCTGCTAACGTGGATGTATTTTAGCTAAATATGCAGGTTTAAAAATATATACTTCTGTGTATCGATTTTAAGAAAGGCATTGATGTTCATGGTTAGGTACACATTGTAGCAACGATACGCACCACATTGATTATATGCAACGCAGTACACGCTAGATAAACTAGTAATATCATCAACCATGTGTAGTTAACTAGTGATTATGATTGATTGATTGATAGTTTTTTATAGGATAAGTTTAATGCTAGCTAGCAACTTACCTTGGCTTACTGCATTCGTGTAACAGGCAGTCTCCTCATGGAGTGCAATGAGAGGCAGGTGGTTAGAGCGTTAGACTAGTTAACTGTAAGGTTGCAAGATTGAATCCCCCGAGCTGACACGGTGAAAATCTGTCGTTCTGCCCCTGAACGAGGCAACTGACTTACCTAGTTAAATAAAGATTAAATAAATGAGTTAAAAAATAAAATAATTATTTTTATTTTTTTAATTTTTTTTAAATCGGCCAAATCGGTGTCCTAAAATACAGTTTTCTGATAGTTATGAAAAGTTCAATTTAGGATAGGAGACACTGTCTGGTTTGCTTTAACCTAACATGCCTTTGTAGATCAGTACAGATGAAGGACAAGGTCAAGAAAACTAAGCCCATTCCGATTAATCGGTCGACCTCTAATAGAAAGGTCTGTGCTTTTCCAAATCACGTGAGCTCAATTTCGAGTCTCAAAGCAAAGGGTCTGAATAGTTATGTAAATAAGGTATTTCTGTTTTTTATTTTCAATAAATGAGCAAAAATGTCTAAAAACATGTTTTCACTTTGTGATTATGGGGTATTGTGTGTAGATTGAATCCATTTTAGAATAAGGCTGTAACGTAACAAAATGTGCAAAAAGTGAAGAGGTCTGAATACTTTCCGAAGTAACTGTACGTCATCCACATATTCGTACGGAAAACTCCTGATGGCACATGAAGTATGAAATATGTATTTGAATTTGAAGCTCCCCATATTGCTGAATGGAGCTGAATGGCAACAAAAAATGTCTTAGGATCATGGTCAAAGTGGCCGTGACTAGCAAAGGATGATGGTCGATGTAGTCGTTTTCATCCTACCCGAGAGTCAACCCAACGCTGCTAGATGACATCGGCATCAATACCGGATACCACGTGAATACCACGTGCATCAGGGTGCGATCACTATTTAATTAAATATCTTGGTTGGTAGCAAACTTTTAAAGAGTTTACCGAGGGGATCGAACTAGATCATAATAAACACATTATAGAGCCCAAAATGGGCATCTAAAAAATAAAAAAATAAATGAGTCTGTTCTAGCAATCTTAATTTACATAGGCTTTCTAGTGCAGACCAGGGTTTTTGGCACCACTAGGCTGCTACGCAGTAGCCAACCAGCAGAGCTCGTGACTTCCCACTCCAGACCGCACACTGGGGGCCTGTGAAGACCGTGACACTCCTGTCAAAGAGTAGTCCTAGTTAATGGTCCAAGGCATGAAATTGGTCCGGAAGGTCTTAAATCAGTCCGGAATTGGCAGCAGAGAGAAGCATCCTGCAATTCTATAAATGAGAGAAACTTCTGAAGTGTGAAAGCTAATTTCCTGCAATTCTAAGCATTTTGCCATGGCTATTTCTGTGTTCTTATGCTCAAAAATTATTATTTTTTAAATCAACAGGGACCCCCAATCAGGGCCCCTGGGCATATACACTACGTAGCCTGTCAGTAATCCAGCCATGCCAAAAATACTTCTAAATTCAACGTTTTGGAAATTTCCGTCGTAGCATTTATTTGGTGATTTCTAATTCTCAAAGAATACATTATAAAACAAGTATGTAGGTCAATTATATGTTCTACATACTTTGTGTGGGTTTAGTCATTTAAGTTTACACTGAAATCGTTTTTACATCCTGAAGATTGTTTAAAAAAAATTTTTTTAAATGATTTTTTTTAAATATACTGTTTATATATATAAATAAAAAATAATTGTTATTTCTGTTGTTGTTGTTGTTGTTGTTGTTGTATGGAGACTAAATGAATACAGGGAAAACACTGTAGACCAGGTTAAGCTTCCCAGCTATCAGCTGAGTTCATAGACTAGGCCTATTTGGTCTTCTATGATGAATGTTCAAAATCATGTGCATCGCTGGCAGGAAAAGAGACACACATTGTGGCATCTTGTTTGCGGTTTGTGGTCCAAGATGGGCCTCTGTGATTCTGAGCCTGTGGCTAGAGGTGACATGTCTACAAAACGCACAAGGGTTGCATCTCCATAGTTCAAAGTGGCTTCCTCTCCCGGTCTCCTTTCCTTCACCCACCCTGTCTACTGTCCAGCAAGACCCCTGGATAGGAGACACTGTCTGGTTTGCTTTAACCTAACATGCCTTTGTAGATCAGTACAGATGAAGGACAAGGTCAAGAAAACGAAGCCCCTTTAGACTATTGAGATGCACCCCGGTGGGTTTTCCGCTGTATTGGGGAAAAGACAGATAACGACTGTGATTCACTTCACTAGAAGGGGGATTACTCCATATTAGCTTATGTGCTTCAGGCTTGGCTAGCTCACCAAGTCTCAGACAGATACAGTGATGTCATAGCGGTGGCACCTCTTGTTTGGTTCTTGCTGCTCTGTGGTGGTGACCGACTGTGCCAACAGCGTTGGCACTGCAACTGTGTCACACGTCTAGGCCCCAAAACCAAAGTCACCTCAGCGAAGTCCTTAGCTAACCCAAAATGCCACACTGGCTATGGGCTCTTACATTTGCTACCGTGTCTCACAGTTGCCAACATTTCCACATTAAACAATGTTGAAAGATAAGGGCACAACTTTCCACCTCTAGACCAAACAATGCGTTTTGCGCTCATTTAAACCCAAATCAAAGAAAGCAGCTTTAGGCTACACTTATATTCAATAAGTGCTCAAATATTTATTTATTAATAAGTGAGATCAGTTTTAACATCAAGAGAGAGGGGAGCCTGTGCAGTTTGATGAGTTATCTTCACAGAGGTGCAAGGGTCATGGAGGTGACCTTATAATATGGCCGAGGCTATGAATAAAGAGTTTTCGCACCCCGCCCCACTGGGAACGTATTTCTCAAATCTAAAAATGCAAATCCCGTTCTGCACGTGTTATTTTACACACACATTCGCGGTTCTCTCTTTTACCTACCCCTCAACCAATTTGATCCGACATGATGAAGCTGCGATTTGAACAAACTTTCCAAAAATATATATGAAGGCTACATTACAACCTTCTCATTCTGTTGTCATGGATATTAGCGTAGCACAAGCAAGACGGAGTCGACACATTGCATTGGGGAAAAACAATTAGCGTTGTGTGTGATGATGTCATCTTTTTAGTTTTGCTGCCATATATATAGCCTGCAGTCTGATCCCTGTTTAGCCAATGTGTGTAACGACTGCCTGTCTGTGTCTTGCTTGTTTGATATGCTGTGCAGGCTCTAGCTTCTGTTGTGCTTATGTTTACAATAGTATATAGTGATTTTTGTTGTTGTTGTTGTTTTTTACAGTCCAAGAACTATGTTTATTTATACTATTTTGTGTACAAGCGGCAGCGGAGTCACAGAGTGACTGAGCAGTAGCTGACAGGAAGTAGGCTAGCGGATCTTGCATGAGCAGAAATCTTCGTATTTCTAGCAACAGCAAGTCGGGTTCCAGAAAATCCAGAACTCCATTATAATACTACATCACAGCATGAACAACTTCAGGTTGACTCAGATATCTGTCATCTTTATGTTATACCTCCACACCCCCTTATTAAATGTATAAACATACACCAGTTTAGCATGGCTTAGAACGGATGACTTTATTACTCTTTAGCATTTACTTTTTTCTCTTTAGCGTTTAAAATATATACGCAAATAAATGTCTTCTGAAGAAACAGCTTCTGAATATGTTGGTCTAATTGTGAGGTCAACAACCATACAAGAGATTGTTAGACACATTTTTCTCTCAACATTCTCGCTCTTATCATTCAATAAGCATTTACATGACACGCTAGGGCTACATTTAGCATGTCATTGTGCATGCTATTGTGCAAAGCATGCTATTGTGCAAAGCATACTTATTAACCATCATTTACTTTAATAATATATTTAAGTTGTTGTGTATATTTCATTTGTTTTATTTGATGACTATTACTTCATTCCAAGTCTTCATTTCATTTTCAGGTAGATACCTCACAAAGCAACTGGTCTCTATCCATCTCGATAGTGCATTCTTCTGTCTTCTCGTGTCTGCCCCCACACTAACCTAACATAGCAGGCCTAAAAGGCTGTGTTTACACAGGAAGCCCAATTCTGATATTTTGTCCACTAATTGGTCTTTTGACCAATCACATCAGATCTTTTCACATTAAGAGCTTTTTCAGAGCTGCTCTGATTGGTCAAATAACAATTAGCGAAAGAAAATATCAGAATTGGGCTGCCTGTGTTAATGCAGCTGAAGAAACAATGGCTGGACAAGTAGGCGAGCAATGGATTATGGTAATTTGTTGTTAATTATGATGTTTTCTGCACTAAACTATGTAAAATTTTGGCATGATGTAAACTACAACTCCCTACTAGGCCTACATCGCACAGTTTGGGCTTGATCTGATTTCTCTAAAGAAACAGCACTGAGCTCACAGAAGTTTTTTTTTTTTAAACAATCAATGGAATTCAGATAATTTAACAGATGTCGGTCAATTAGTTGTTTAAAAAACGAAAAATAACTGAAATGTTGGTTAATCGCTCAGTATTACCCATAGGAGACAGAATGACAACTTTCAGGAATCTCTTAGGTATTATTTTTTTTTATATCACTAATTGTATGTCTGGTGTCATTAACCTCATCTAATGACTGAAGGAATCTAGACACAGCCTACAGCAATGACTGTAGACTTCCGTGCTGTCACTTTTTATTGCCTTCGCAATATTTGCATTGACACTCTCTCTGCAATTGGACTTTTTAGTGTCTTATGTACCAGTAGAGATTTGGCAACACACACCCGTTTAAAAATGCCACCACGTGAACTGCACCGCCATGCCTTGATTGGGCAGCACATTTAGTCTTTTTCGGACTTTGAGAGGGGACCAAACGTTATAACATGACTGTTTGGCAAACCCATCCCCCGCTACTTAGTTACAAAACGATCCACTGTGTCACGACCTGCCTTATGAAACTCGCTGCTTGTGCGCATGCCCAATTTAAGAAATGTTGTAACAGGGTGGCACGAGGGTTACATCAGTGGCACAAAGGCTGCGTTCACGCAGGCAGCCCAATTATCATGTTTTCCAATTATTTGGTCGTTTGACCAACCACATCTGATATTTTTCAGATCTAATCGGTCAAAAGATAATATTTGTGAAAAAAATATCAGAATTGGGCTGCCTGTAAACGCTGCCAAAAAAACTACAGTCAAACACATGACAATAATAGTCAGTGGAACTCCCCTTCCCTACTCTTTAATAATAAATACCAGAAACAGTAACAGGGAATGACTAAAATAACTTTGTTTTCATGCTTAGACATATTTCCTAAATGTCTCATCATAGCATACAAAACAAAGAAGGGAAGTGAAATCCACAAGCCTTTCCTCCCCCCACTCACCAGATTCAATCATATTTGTCGCTAGTGATACGGCCTCCTCGAAATGTTTCCTTCGAGACAGGTCTTCAATTTCACTAATAGCTCTAGACCTTTTCAGCTCCTCGGGAAACCACTTTTCCAAAAGTCCGAATAGAATCACATTCGTTTTAAGCTCCGTCGGCATGCCTCCTACCTCGCTACACAGCTTGCATTTGGAGAGCAGCTGATGTTGTAAACATCTTTTACAGTACGAATGTCCACAACCGATAGTCACGGGCTCGCCTAGAAATCTGTGACAATTCGAGCAGTCAAAAACATCCTCCTCCCCGGCGTTATCCAAAATATGTAGCTTTCGTTCCGAAGGCGCCTCATCCTTTCCCAGCTTTCTCTTGAAGTTGCGCAGAATACAATCCACTAAAGTGCTCATCTGCTCCGGCCCTACAGAACCATATCTCAAGGCCATCGAGTAAACATCGATGGCTTCTTTGAGACGGTTTTCTGATGCCAGTGCATCAGCTTTTTGTAAAATAAGTGTGTGGTGGTCTACATTATCCTGCTCCTCGTCCCAGTCGTATTCTGGTTCGATGAAGAATCCTCTTCTTCCTTCGACGTCGTCCTCTCTGTCGGGGTGTTGGACCGACATTGTAGGCTAGATAATCGACATACAATGTATGCCGGTTATTAGAAATGTATTTAAAAACTGTGTTTAGCCATAGCTGTAGCCTACAATGTGTCTCTAGTTCATGTGCCAATAGAGACTTGGCAACATACAGGTGTACACCCGTTTGTTACGTAAAAATGCGATCACGTGACCGGAATCACAGTTCCTTGATTGGCCAGCGAGCCTGGATTATAAAACCTGAGTTTAGAAGTTTCATAACTACGAAAAGCATCTGACGAAAAGTGCGCAGGCGCAGAGTGTATCACGTTGAGATAAAAAAAAATAATTGAAAAAATCATTGAAATATAAAAAGAGTCGCGGCAGAGGATGATGTTGAATTAGGTCTACAGCAAGCAACAACAAAAAAGTTAGCCCGACTAAGTAATCATTCACGATTTGCATTATCATTTAGGCCTAGCATTCTGACAATGCTCATTTGTTGTAGCCTACTAAATGTTATCGTCTATGAAGCCAAAACCAGGACATGTATTTTGGGGAAATGCTCTAAATAGCAAATTGTTCAGTTGTGTTTATTGTCATACCAATACATGAAACCAAAATTGTGCTAGCCAAATGGGCGAATAAAATAAATATATACTGAACAAAAATATAAAGGCAACATGTAGCAATTTCAATGGTTTTCCTGAGTTATAGTTAAGGAAATCAGTCAAATTAAATAAATGCATTAGGCCCTAATCTATGGATTTCACAGGACTGGTCAGGGGCGCAGCCATGGGTGGGCCTTGGATGGCATTTGGGAGCCAGGTCCACCCACTGGGGAGTCAGGCCCAGCCAATCAGAAATGAGTTTTTCCTCCACAAAGGGATTTATTACAGACAGAAATTCTCCTCAGTTTCGTCAGCTGTCTGGGTGGCTGGTCTCAGACAATCCCGCAGGTGAAGAAGCCGGATGTGGAGGTCCTGGGCTGGCAATTAGCCTACTTAGCTGCTTCTCTACGACTATTCTTTTTGCCCGTCTCCATCAGTTTTAAGATGTTATTTAGCCGTAATGGCAAGCTGGGGTGTGCAGACAGTGATGGGTTTTCTGTTGTTACATTTGTTTATTCATTGGAGTGAAGTGGGTACTTATCATTTCACCTGTAAGAACATGCAGTAACAAAGCAACACCAAACCGATTCAGATTGATTACAAAAGCGTAAGAGGGGTTGTGTCACTTGCAGAAAGATCGGATGTTTGCTGAATGCTGATATCAGACTAAATCCCAGACTAAATGTCTGTCCCTTTCCCAAAATATTTAGACTATAGCACAGCAATAGGCTTTCTATAAAATGTAATTCTGTCAGTGAATCAACAAGGATATGTTAATCATCATAGTTGGGGGGGCCAAATAAAATCACACCAGTTGGGGAACCCTGGTCTAAATGAAGTACATTGCACATGCAAAACTAAATTCCTTTGTTGAAACCTTCAGAATTCCTCAGAAGTATCTACAGAAAGATTCTTGGCCTTTCAAAAAGCTTTGAATAAATTGGGCTTGGTGGGCACTGCCCAATTGGCCCATATACAGTGCATTCGGAAAGTATTAAGACCCCTTCACATTTTCAACATTTTGCTACATTACAGCCTTATTCTAAAATGGATGAAATTGTTTTCCCCCCTCATCAATCTCCAGACAATACCCCATAATGACAAAGCAAAACAGGTTTTTAGAAATGTTTGCAAATTTATTATAAATAAAAAACAAATCACATTTACATAAGTATTCAAACCCTTTACTCAGTACTTTGTTGAAGCACCTTTGGCAGTGATTACAGCATAGAGTCTTCTTGGGTATGACGCTACAAGCTTAGCACACCTTTATGTGGGGAGTTTCTCCCATTCTTGTCAGCAGATCCTCTCAAGCTTTGTCAGGTTGGATGAGGAGCTTCAAGGAGCGTATTGTCAGGGCTCTCCAGAGATGTTTGATCGGGTTCAAGTCCGGGCTCTGGCTGGGCCACTCAAGGACATTCAGAGACTTGTCCCGAAGCCACTCCTGCATTGTCTCTGCTTAGTGCTTATAGTCGTTGTCCTGTTGGAAGGTAAACCTTCGCCCCAGTCTGAGGTCCTGAGCACTCTGGAGCAGGTTTTTATCAAGGATCTCTCCGTTCATCTTTCCCTCAATCCTGACTAGTCTCCCAGTCCCTGAAAAACATCCACACAGCATGATGCTGCCACCACCATGCTTCAACGTGGGGATGGTATTGGCCAGGTGATGAGCAGTGCCTGGTTTCCTCCAGACTTTTTGCTTGGCATTCAGGCCAAAGAGTTCAATCTTGGTTTCATCAGACCAGAGAATCTTGTTTCTCATGGTCTGAGATTCCTTTAGTTGCCTTTTGGCAAACTCCAAGCGGCCTGTCATGTGCCTTTTACTGAGGAGTGGTTTCCGTCTGGCCACTCTACCATAAAGGCCTGATTGGTGGAGTGCTGCATAGATGGTTGTCCTTCTGGAAGGTTCTCCCATCTCCACAGATGAACTCTAAAACTCTGACAGAGGGACCATCAGGTTCTTGGCCACCTCCCTGACCAAGGCCCTTTTCCCCCGATTGCTCAGTTTGGCCTGGTGGATAGCTATAGGAAGAGTCTTTGCGGTTCCAAACTTCTTCCATTTAAGAATGATGGAGGCCACTGTGTTCTTGGGGACCTTCAATACTGCAGACATTTTTTGGTACCCTTCCCCAGATCTGTGCCTCAACGCAATCCTGACTCGGAGCACAATTGACAATTCCTTCAACCTCATGGCTTGGTTTTTGCTCTGACATGCACCCTCAACTGCACCATTATATATACAGGTGTGTGCCTTTCAAAATCATGTCCAATCAATTGAATATACCAGTGGACTCCAATCAAGTTGTATAAACATCTCAATGATGATCAATGTAAACAGGATGCACCGGAGCTCAATTTCGAGTCTCACAGCAAAGGGTCTGAATACTTATGTAATAAGTTATTTATGTTTTTTATTTTTAATACATTTGCAAAAATGTATCTTAAATAGTCCTCCTCACACTTAACCCCCCCCACCCCCACCCCCACCTTCAAGGTCTGACTCTACCGACAGCTATGACTCTACCGACAGCAAATGTACTTTCTATGCCTGAGATATGTGGTTGTCCCACTTAGCTATCTTAAGATGAATGCACTAACTGTAAACCGGTCTGGATACGAGTGAGAAGATGTGCATGAAAACGATTCGTCTCTCGTTGAACAATAAATACTTTATTGAAGAATCCCTACTCTTGACCAATCACCGATGATTCTTCGGCTCCGAACTTCGGGCTTGCCTCTAGAATAAAAAAGATATATGTGTGTGCCTGAACAGCTGAAAAAACGCTCACCAAAAACATCACGAAATCTTGCCATAATATATGCACAAACTCTTCCGAACTGTTTCGGATGAGACGCATGTGGACCGCTTTTGTGGAGCGAGATACCTGCCAAAAAGTTGAACGTACGTATCGTTAGGATCGTAAGAAAATCCATACGCAAATTGTGAGTATAGTAAGAAAAGCCATGCGTGAAACATGAATTTAAATGTGAAATGTCATTCGTGAAGAGGCAAACACCAGGTTACGATGATGGACTAACATTTTAGGCCTGGACAAATCTTGTTGCAATTCTGACGTGCAATAATACATTTTAGAGTTATGGCAGTTTCATCTCACCAACAAAAAACCGTACACCAAACAGCCTGTGAAGAGTGCTACCCTAACAAGCGTAACATAGTATAAAACCGGAAAGAGGTGTCCTGCACATTTTCAAGTTAAAAGTGTCCATTGTCTGTTACTCCTCAGTTTAGTGTTTACTTCACATTTAGGTTTCTAATGTAATGGATTTGTTTGCCACCGCAAGTCTAGATAGCACTAGCTGTATTGTGCCTACAACAGTGAAGTTTGAGTCCTCTAGGTATATTTATTTCTACAGCATGGGCATATCTCTGGGTGACGTGGACATCCCCACCTTATTAACTTATGACTATTTCAATATTGTATCATCCCTTTCTCTGAGCTCTGTCTGTAATCATAACCTGTAGTATCTACCAGGAATAATTAATCATAACCAGTAGTATCTACCAGGAATAATGAATCATAACCAGTACTCTACCAGGAATAATGAATCATAACCAGTAGTATCTACCAGGAATAATTAATCATAACCAGTAGTATCTACCAGGAATAATTAATCATAACCAGTACTCTACCAGGAATAATGAATCATAACCAGTAGTATCTACCAGGAATAATTAATCATAACCAGTAGTATCTACCAGGAATAATGAATCATAACCAGTAGTATCTACCAGGAATAATTAATCATAACCAGTAGTATCTACCAGGAATAATGAATCATAACCAGTAGTATCCACCAGGAATAATGAATCATAACTTGTAGTATCCACCAGGAATAATGAATCATAACTTGTAGTATCTACCAGGAATAATGAATCATAGCCAGTACTATATACCAGGAATAATGACTCATAGAATAATAATAGCTGTTTGGTGAATCTATGAATTATGTATGACCACTGGAGTCTTTGCCACTCAAAATATTTTTTTGATAGAATATTTAGAAATTTATTTAATCACTCCAAATCTTGCCAAAGCATATTCTGTAGGGGTAGTTAATATGAATAAAAAAATAATTTGACATGATTTATATGAATCAGGTCATGAACATATGGACTTTGAAATGAACAAGGGAGAGGTTAAATGTAGGCTAAGTCTGGCATAAGCTTATTCCCAGACTTTACAGTAACTCTGTTGCCGTGGTTTTAGGTAGTCTCTGTATAGGCTATTCCGGCCATCACGACACTGCTGCCCAGGTGAAGAGCGTGTGATCTCCATACAGAACCACAGCACCATGCCTTTCGGAAAAGCTCCCCTCAGCCTCAGAAGATGCCCTTCTGGAGGAATGCCGTAACAGAGTCATTATAACCTAATGTCGGCCTATTTGCCTACTAACAAAATAAAGTGCAGAGCATGCGTTCTAAAACAAGCTCTAGACTTTTATTTTGGAAATGAAACCAAAAGGTAAATTGTAGTAGGCTAGGAGTTGGAGGGTTGTTGGAGGGAGCCGGCCTTGATCGCACAAGTTCTACTTGGCAGCAGACACATTATCTCCATTTTGCCCACGCTTGTTGCACTTTTATGGTCACGGTGTCCGAAAACAAACACTTTGTTTTTTGGGTTGGGATCATGAGGCGAGCGAGGGTGTGTGGCATTGTACAAAAGAGAAGGTGATCATTTAAACGGCCAATAGGTCTGTGATGTTGAAGCTTTAAAAAGCTTGACATGATGTAAACTCACAGATGAGGAAGTCATTCAACTCAATTATTAACAGGGTGACATCGCCCTCTGCTGGACAATATGATTCTCACCACACAGATTTACGCAATGGTTTAATTTCCGGTAGTAAAAAAATATTTTCAAAAAGTGCAGTAATCATCAAGTGTAAAACAGATTCATGTCATAAGCTAACTATGACATGAATCTGTTTAACGCTTGATGATGATTTTTTCATGTAATGACATGACATCTGATCTGCTCAAAGTGTGAAACAATGTCATGATACAAATTGCTTACCACAGGGTTCCCCAACTACCCCCCCCCCCCCAGTTTTCTGAGCAAAAAATAATATTTTTTAAATAAATAATATATATATATATATATATACATATATATATATATATATATATATATATATAACTTGGGGGGTGGGGGGGAGCAGTTGGGGAACCCTGTGATAAGCAATGTGTATATATATATTGAACAAGCATTGGAAACAGTGTTTAAACCATTTACAATGAAAGCCTGTGAAGTTATTTGGGTTTTACGAATTATCTTTGAAAGACAGGGTTCTGAAAAAGGGACGTTTCTTCATAAAAAGAAAACGTGGTCTGCCACTGTGAGGACGATCAGCTGTCCGTCCTGTCTCCCTGTAGTGCAGTCTTAGGCGTCTCACAGTACGGACATTGCAATTTATTGCCCTGGCCATATCTGAAGTCCTCACGCCTCCTTGCAGCATGTCTAAGGCATGTTCACGCAGATAAGCAGGGACCCTGGGCACCTTTCAGGGTTCCTACTGGGGCCCCTCAGGGGTGCCTGCTTAGTCCCCTCCTGTACTCCCTGTTCACCCACGACTGCGTGGCCAAATATGACTCCGACACCATCATTAAGTTTGCTGACAACACAACAGTGGTAGGCCTGATCACCAACAACGATGAGACAGCCTATAGGAGGTTAGAGACCTGGCAGTGTGGTGCCAGGACAACAACCTCTCCCACAATGTGAGCAAGACAAAGGAGCTGATCGTGGACTACAGGAAAAGACGGGCCGAACAGGCCCCCATTGACATCGACAGGGCTGTAGTGGAGCGGGTCGAGAGTTTCGACTTCCTTGGTGTCCACGACCAACAAACTATCATGGTCCAAACACACCAAGACAGTCATGAAGAGGGCACAACAACACATTTTCCCTGTCAGGAGACTGAAAACATTTGGCATGGGTCCCCAGATCCTCAAAAACTTCTACAGCTGCACCATCGAGAGCATTCTGACCGGTTGCATCACCGCCTGGTATGGCAACTGCTCGGCATCTGACCGTAAGGCGCTATAGAGGGTAGTGCGTACGGCCCAGTACATCGCTGGTGCCAAGCTTCCTGCCATCCGGGACCTATATAATAGGCAGTGTCAGAGGAAGGCCCCAAAAATTGTCAGAGACTCTAGTCACCCAGAAAACAGTTATAGACTGTTTTCTCTGCTACCGCACAGCAAGTGGTACCGGAGTGTCAAGTCTAAGACCAAAAGTCTCCTTAACAGCTTCTACTCCCAAGCCATAAGACTGCTGAACAATTAATCAAATGGCCACTGGAATATTTACATTGAACACCCCCCCCCTCCCCTTTGTTTTATACACTGCTGCTACTCGCTGTTAATTATCTATGCATAGTCACTTCACCCCTACCTACACGTACAAATGACCTCGACTAACCTGTACACCTGCACATTGACTCGGCACCGGTACCCCCCAGCCTTGTTATTGTTATGTATTGTGTTACTTTTTAGAATTTTTTACTTTAGTTTATTTGGTAAATATTTTCTTAACTCTTCTTGAACTGCGCTGTTGGTTTAAGTAAGCATTTCACAGTAAGGTCTAACTCAAATGTAATTGAATTCATAAATGTAGGCACTAATTATAGCTAATATTCTAATTCTCTAGGTGCTCCATTCCCAAACCTGAAGCACCCTGTCCCCCGCAGGAAAGACCAGGAAAATGTGTTAGCTTAAGGTACAACTTCCTATTGAGGAAATTTAAGATATTTCGATTTTCTGACACGAATAGAAGCATATACAAGCAATCAATGACATTAGTTTTTTAAAGCCCCTTGTCCATCAGCAGTTGTCACAAAGTGCTTATACAGATACCCAGCCTAAAACCCCAAAGAGCAAGCAATGCAGATGTAAATCAAATCCAATTGTATTTGTGACATGTGCCGACTACAACAGGTCAAAGACCTTACTTACAAGCCCTTAACTCCCATTCAGCATGATATTCCATACTGGCATTCAGCTCCGCTTTCAATAGACCCCCTTCTTTAGCATCTGCTCTAGACATTGAATATACTGGTCATCCACTGCATTAGGAGCCATGGCCATTTTCTTTACCACAGCAGTAACTTAAAGAATGTAGAGTAGTTAAACATATTATTTCAACCAAGAGAAACTGTCAAATTACCCATGTGGGACCCAACTTTTCATGACAACTTCTAATTCTCTTAATAATTAGAACTCTTTACACTCAGGGGAATTGGCCTGTATGGCGAGGGCCAAATTGAAATGTTTCTCACAAAAAAAAAAACATGAGACGCCTATGCATAACCATGGTAAAACTGAAAGGGAACACTTTGGAGATGAGGAAATGCTCATAACAAAGGTGAGGACACAACAGTCAACCTGACACAATACAGAATCCCCCCAAAAATGTATGTACCAAGGCCATTCCCTGGCTACCCATCCACATCGCTCTAGCCAAACTGATGTTTGTTCTCCACAATGAATGAATGTAGCGATTTAAAAACTAGGCAACCAAAGACCAGAGAGAGAGAGATGACTTGGAGGGAGTTCCAGTCCTCAGCTTTTAATGAAGCAGAGATGAGTGGCTGACAAGGAAAAATAAAGACAACATGCATCTCTCTCTCACACACTGTAACGATTGTCGTCAGGAGAAGGAGAAGAGGACCAAGGTGCAGCGTGGTAAGTATTCATAATACTTGTAATAAATACGAATACTTGAACAAAGAACAACAACAAGACAGTTCTGCAAGGTGCAATACACACAAAACAGAAAACAACTACCCAAAAATCATAGTGGGAACACAGGCTACCTAAGTATGGTTCTCAATCAGAGACAATGATTGACAGCTGCCTCTGATTGAGAACCATACCAGGCCAAAAGCAGAAATACAAAACATAGAACAAAAACATAGAATGCCCACCCCAACTCACGCCCTGACCAAACTAAAATAGAGACATAAAAAAGGAACTAAGGTCAGGATGTGACACACACACATACAGTCTATAAATATGTAAATAAATTGCAAGATATCTAGGCCTAAAACTCTATAGAGTGCAGTAAAACATGTTTATCATTAATAGCGGACAGAATTCTATAATGAATACATATTACAAAAATAATACATAGAGTGACCAGTAGTTACAGTATTGTGATTGTTTAGTGTTTTAATTACTCAACAAGTAGTGCCCCAAGGTGGGATTGAACCATGTCTCAAAAGCAGCAGAAAAGGTCAACTAAGGTCACAAAAATGTCCTTACACATCACGTCTGGCCCGGCACGGATAGCTGCAACAAAAAAGATGCTAAACTAGGTGACATTAGCTAACAAGCAAGTAGAGGTAGCTAGCTAAATGCTTGCACGCTCAAGCTAGCTAGCTAGCTAGCTATCAATGTTGTTGGATAGTTGGGAAAAAAACATGCTAAACTAAGCGGCATTATGCAACAGCATATTTACACATGATTTCAATCTAAAACTGCTAATAACTCACCTGAGCACTGTTGAGACTTAGCTAGGCAGACAGATCAGAACAGGTGTCTGTCTGCTCGTCGATTTGTTTTGCTAGCTTTACAACAGCACACAGAACCAATTATTGTATGAGCATTGGACGTGTACTTAATCGATTTGTTCCATAGACGGTAGAGTCAACAACTCACTGCAAAAATATTTTTTAGTGTACAGACTACCGGTACACATGTTTGCATTTCTGAATAAAAGAGATGGGACAGACAGTAGGTGAAATTTAGTATAAAAGTCTAGCTCCTTTTCTTATTATAATAAAGTCACATTGTAGGCCAGGCCCTCAGGCAATTTTTTATTTATTTTAATTTCAAAAGGCCCAAGTGCAAAAAGTACAAATACGAATGACAAAATATGCAGCAGGAAATATTACACCCTGAGACAAAATAAGTCCTTCCTTCCTGATAAACTTGACCCAAATTCCAAAGCCACAAGACCACAATATAATTTGTCTGAAGATAAATCATCAAAATACATGCTGTAGGACTATGGCATTCAGGTTTGTTATATATTATACTGTAATCAGACACTGAAACACACTGAGCAAGAAAAGCATTCAGAGCAGCTTATTTTCACCAGACCGTTTAGGTTGTCATGTTTCTTTTCTTGGTCTTGTGATGAGTGATGCAAACTGTCAGTATCATCCCCAACAGACCCAGTCCAACTACAGCTGCATGCAGATGAGCGAAGGAGAGCCCGGGGGTACAACTACACAATGCAGGCGAAGCTAAAAGGAGAAGTATATGAGAGAGGCAGGGGTTAACGTTACCTGCTGATATTATTTTACATTGCATGGCTCATTTTTGTTAGTGTTGAATGGAGTAGGAAACAGCATTTAAGTTGCAATATCATTTAGGTTCTAGATTTATGTTACCTTGTTCATAAGTGGTAGAAGATTCATTTATAGCTTCAAGGCCAGACACTGAAAAATAGTGACATAAATTACTTCTGAGATCAGATGATTAGGTGTACCACCAGTGATGATGAATAGGATGGTAAACTTCAAAGGTCACAGTTGGAGGGACTGAACATAAAGTGAGAATATTATTTTGTGACATATTTAACAATTAAAATGTTCTAAATTGAGTAGCTGGCCAGCGCAAGTGAGTTTTGGTTCTGGGTGGCAAGATGAATGTGAGAGTAAATATGATATTAAATGGCATTTTGTGAAAAACACACGTGTTTTTGACTAGCAAAAATCCCCACTTACCGTGAAGTCTGCTTCCTCCCCCAACCATCATACTTTCCCCAATCTTTCCCATGCAGTAATACAATCCAAGGTCTGCATCCTCAACGCTCTTGATTTTCAATGCCAATGACCTGTTGGCAATCTCTGTCTCGAAACGAAGATTGGGTCGGTGCCCATAGATTATATTTCCACCGTTTAGACTCACACACAGCAAAACGGCAGGAGTCTGCTCAGGATTGTGCTTCAACCAGGTTATCTTGTAATGATAAGAGATATTGCAGAGCAAAATGGCAGTATCTCCAAGCTGGACCTCTCGAAGCACAGACTCCTCCACAGACTGCCATGGCTTGACAATGAACACTGTTTGATAGATAGATTACAACACATTAGGCAATTTTCTATTTCAATCGAAGAAGAAAAAAATGTGTATAATCAAATCAGGCTATTCATTAAGAAGACCCTCTGAAATTACAATAAATTGTACTCACAAATCATTAAGATAAACCAAAGAGATGCCATTCTCTGTGTGCTGTTACTAGCAGAATTACAGGTCACAAGTTCCAGTCTGACAATGGACAGTTATGTTAACTTGTAAAACCACTAGTTCCAGGAAAGTTCCACTTCCTTTCAGATGTAGACCACCTTAATTAAAAAAATAAAAAATAAGCTCAAATCAGGTTTGCCATTTGCAAACCTTCAGAGTCATACCTTGAAACATATGATTTTATAAAAAATTGCCTAAGTCTCCTAAAATAAAAAAAATAAAAAAGCTTTGTCGTAAATGATATATGCATAGTGCGATGGTTTGGTGTTGTATTCTCATAGGTGAAACGACAGTTGCTTCTGAGCTGGTGTGTTATGGACTGGTCTTGCAGGAAGCTGCGGTCACAGGGGTGTTTAGGTTGCAGGCCTAAGTGGCCTTTCTCTCTCTCACTTCTGTTTACCCTGGAAACGAAATCTCACTTCTGTTTACCCTGGAAACGAAACCACCAAAAGAGCTACTGCCTTTGATTGAAACAGACAACGCCAGAGAAAATTACAACAACAAAAAAAGATTGCTTGTTACATCCAAATAGGCTGGGTAGCGCATCTGTTGGAGTGTTTTTTTTCTTAGGTTTTGTTACTTTTTTATCAGTTTGATAAAATAGTTGAATTGTCTCCAGATATAAATATCATTGTCATCCTTATAATAACAAAAACGTGCCATTCTATTCCCTATATAGTGCGCTCCTTTTGACCAGAGCCCTATGGGGTGCTCTACAATTGGATGTCAGGTCCGCATACACAATGTCCATAACCTCGATAGTGAAACTGGGATAAAGTCAGTTGGTGGAGAGACCACAATGTCCCTGACCCCTGAACAGCTTCTGTAGAGCTGGAATGCATTTGTTTTCCCCCCAATGGGAATTGCCTTTCTGACCCATGTCTGCACTTGTCAAAATGCCCATGTCCACTTTTCTCTAAACTTTTTTTTCATGTACGTCTCTTGCTATATTGGTGATTTTACATTGTATATTGTTTGTTCTGTTTTGTTTATAATAAAATAAAATAAACAGTTCCATAAACTGATGTACTGCTATAAAAATAAAAAACTGCCAATCGCAAGACTTTTACTGATGACGTAGCTAAAAAGGTAAAAGTTCATTCACACATGCCAAGAGAAACAAACATCAGAACAGCAACAAGGACCAGAGCGAGGTGACAGACAGCTTTTAAAGATAATCGTATTCTTCTTTATGACTACAGTTTAGATCAAACGAGACTGTTGCGAGCGACACAGCAAGGAAAGTGGAATCAGCCAACCTGGCTTCTTTATAAGCTCGCTGACTGCGTGGTCACGACGAATGAAGGTATGAGCCGAGGTGAAATGCTAGGCTAGGTTAGCTAACGAACGTTGACTGCATACGACGACTCACAGGTGATAAGTTAACGCAACTAGCTAGCGGTAGCTGTCAAACCAATGTGATCATTAAATACGTATGTATGTTTTATACAGTCAATTTAGTCATTTAACTAGCTCAAGTGACGCAACAAACTTGGTTATCTAATGTCTTACTACATTCCAACACAGTCTGAACTTTCACATGAGCTGGATAGCTCTCTGACTGGTTCTCTTGAATCTAGCCGATTAAACTAAATTCTGCGATTTTAAGATGGAGGCGACTAGTGTGGCTGTGGGCGGACTGGAGCTCCGACATCACATACATTTAGTTTTTATCAATAACTATTGATTTCAGCACCCAACCATGCGGGCTATTCTTTTGAGTCCTGAAATCAGGAGTTAGTTTTATAACGTCGTTGAGCTCCTGTCCCCCAGACTAGTCACCGCTCAACTCCATCGTAAATCGTTGAGTTTAGTCGGCTATCTCCAACTATGCATGTTGACCGCTCAACAGCTATAGCTAGCTAGCATTAGCATTGCCTTCCCTGCCCGCGGGCCCAGTAAGAAATATTCTCTAATGCATTAACTTCACCCATAGCATCTAGGCAGGCTAACCGGTCTTATCTAGGTTAACGTTAGATAACGCCAGCTTCTTGTCCAGCTTTGACAGTGTAGCTGCTTAGTATTTGCACATGTCAGGCTTAGCTAGCTGAATAGTAACAACAACTGCGTGTTTCACATTGCGAACTCTGTCGTTGTTTTTGTAATGACATTTCACACCTAGCTAAGCTATAACTCTAATTTATTTCGCAGGATGGCTGGTGTTTTCGATATTGACCTGGAGTCAGAAGACCTTAGCGACGCAGAGGTGGGGATTTGTCACTTGTTTTGTTGGGAAATTGAAGACACTTTTTGTTGTTATGGAAGTAAATTAGGGTACCTAACTAACTTGCTATCAGAGTGTCAGATCGGGGATGTGTTCAGTGTAGTGAAAACGCCCAGAATAAACAGCATATAAACTACAAAGTTGTTCCCCAAAACAAAGATTTATGCATGTTCTGTGATATGAAATAATGCTATCTTCAGTCTATTGGCAGTGACCTTTCACTTCTCTACAGTGAATTAACTTTGACCCCCTCTCTTCTGGCCCTCTTGTGCTCTGTAGGATGATGTTTGTGACTTCACCGTAGCAGAGACAGACCTGTAAGTGGAACTCTGAATTTAGTCACTTGTTCACCATTCTTGCTTGAGACTATATTGACAAGATGGCGCCAAAGAACAAGGCTGACGTTTTATGTTTTCCTAACCAATTGTGGTTTTTGGTTAGTTTCTTTGCGTGGTTTGTAACTTATTTTTTAACTTATTTTGTATGTAATGTTGCTGCTAACGTCTCTTATGACGGAAAATAACTTCTGGGCACCAGAACTGTGATTACTCACCACGAAGTGGCAGAATCATTTTTTTCCTTTAATGAGCCTGACGTGAATGATATACTGCTTCCCCGGGAACAGGCCCAGATCCCTGTTATTTGCGTGAAGAAAAGGTGGACAAAACGGGTCCAGAGGTTGGGCTACCTTCTGAGAATTCGTAGGCGATCGAGTAAACCCCTACTGCCTTCCATTCTGCTAGCAAATGTGCAATCTTTGGAAAATAAAATTGATGACCTACGCGGAAGACTAAACTACCAATGGGACATTCAAAACTGTAATATCTTATGCTTCACGTAGTCGTGGCTGAACAACGACATTATCAACATACAGCTGGCTGGTTATACGCTGTATCGGCAGGACAGAACAGCAGCGGCGGACTATGTATTTTTGTAAATAGTAGCTGATGCATGATATCTAAGGAAGTCTTAAGGTTTTTCTCACCTGAGGTGGAGTATCTCATGATAACCTGTAGACCACACTATCTACCTAGAGAGTTTCTGTATTTTTCATGGCTGTCTACATACCACCACTGATGCTGTCACTGACCGCACTGAATGAGCTTATTCCGCCATAAGCAAACAGGAAAACGCTCACCCAGAGGCGGCGCTCCTAGTAGCCGAAAACTTAAATCCGTCTAAACAAATTTCTATCCGCATGTTAAATGTGCAACCAGAGGGGGGGGACTCTGGACCACCTTTACTCCACACACAGAGACGTGTACAAAGTTCTCCCTCATTTTGGCAAATCTGACCATAATTCTATCCTCCTGATTCCTGCTTACAAACGGTTAGATTCTGGGTTAAACTTGGGACAGTGTTATACTCAGAAGTATAGTATCTAAGTAGTGATAGAGACTGTTTTTTACATCAAAAGTTAATGTTTATCTGTAGGAGCCAGATGGCTTTGGCATGTGTTGGGTGGATGGGAGGCAGTCACCGGATTGCTAGATGGGATACGGGTGGAGATCTTTGGATTGGGCATCAAGGGGGTTGAGGTCAGGGCAGATCCCCCTTAAGGTAATAAACCATTGTTTCTCCCTTATCTCTTCATCTTCCTGTTGAACCATAAAAGATGGAGAGAATTTAAGATTTGGATTTGGAGAGGAGTGCCTAAATTGGAGTATATATTAGAGGTCGACCGATTATGATTTTTCATCTCCGAGACCGATTATTGGAGGACCAAAGAGGCCGATACCGATTAATCAGCTTTTTTTTTTTTTACACATTAATTTGTAATAATGACAATCACAACAATACTGAATGAACACTTATTTTAACTTAATATAATACATCAATAAAAATCTATTTAGCCTCAAATATTGAAATGTTCAATTTGGTTTAAATAATACAAAAAACAAAGTGTTGGAGAAGTAAAAGTGCAATAAGTGCCATGTAAAAAAGCTAACGTTTGAGTTCCTTGCTCAGAACATGAGAACATATGAAAGTTGGTGGTTCCTTTTTACATGAGACTTCAATATTCCAAGGTAAGAGGTTTTAGGTTGTAGTTAATATAGTATTTATAGGACTATTTCTCTCTATACCATTTGAATATCATATCTTTGACTATTGGATGTTCTTATAGGCACTTTAGTATTGCCAGTGTAACAGTATAGCTTCCGTCCCTCTCCTCGCCCCTACCTGGGCTCGAACCAGGAACACAACGACAACAGCCACACTCAAAGCAGTGTTACCCATCGCTCCACAAAAGCCACGGCCTTTGCAGAGCAAGGGGAATAACTACTCCAAGTCTCAGTGACGTTTGAAACGCTATTAGCGCACACCCAGCTAACTAGCTAGCCATTTCACATCGGGTACACCAGCCATGAGGCTGATAGGCTTGAAGTCATAAACAGCGCTGTGCTTGCGAAGAGCTGCTGGCAAAACGCACAAAAGTGCTGTTTGAATGAATGCTTACGAGCCTGCTGCTGCCTACCATCGCTCAGTCAGACAGCTCTATCAAGTCATAGACTTAATTATAACATAATAGCACACCGAAATAAAAGCCTTTGGTCATTAATATGGTAGAATCCGGAAACTATAATTTCGAAAACAAAACGTTTATTATTTCAGTGAAATACGGAACCGTTCGGTATTATATCTGACGGGTGGCATCCCTAAGTCTAAATATTATTGTTATATTGCACAACCTTCAATGTTATGTCATAATTATGTGCAATTCTGGCAAATGAGTTCGCAATGAACCAGGCTGCCCAAACTGTTGCATATACCCTGACTCTGCAAGAGAAATGACACATTTTCACCTGGTTAATATTGCCTGCTAACCTGGATTTCTTTTAGCTAAATATGCAGGTTTAAAAATATATACTTCTGTGTATTGATTTTAAGAAAGGCATTGGTGTTTATGGTTAGGTACAGTCGTCCAACGATTGTGCTTTTTTTCGCAAATGCGCTTCTGTTAAATCATCCCCCAGCGTTGCATCGATTATATGCAACGCAGGTCACGGTAGATAAACTAGTAATATCATCAACCACGTGACTATGATTGATTGATTGTTTTTTATAAGATAAGTTTAATGCTAGCTAGCAACTTACCTTGGCTTCTACTGGATTTGCGTAACAGGCAGGCTCCTCGTGGAGTGCAATGAGAGGCAGGTGGTTAGAGCATTGGACTAGTTAACTGTAATGTTGCAAGATTGGATCCCCCGAGCTGACAAGGTGAAAATCTGTCCTGTCCCTGAACAAGGCAGTTAACCCACCGTTCCTAGGATGTCATTGACAATAAGAACGTGTTCTTAACTTACTTGCCTAGTTAAATAAAGGTATTAAAAAATACTTAGAAATCGGCAAAATCGGCGCCCGATTGTTATGAAAACTTGAAATCGGACCTAATTAATATACATTATATATACACCTCTAGTGTGGTGATGGAAACATGTATTTGTCTGAATGCAGCTGTATTGACCCTCTGGGCAGAATAAACTTGGTTAAGCTTAATGTCTGAGTGTTTTTACTGAGAAATAGAACCAAACAAAAATTAAAGCAGAAAGCACCAATGACTCGATCAATAAAAAAGTGGTCAGATGAAGCAGATGCTAAGCTACAGGACTGTTTTGCTAGCACAGACTGGATTATGTTCTGGCATTCCTCCGATGACATTGAGGAGTACACTACATCAGTCATTGGCTTCATCAATAAGTGAATCGATGACGTCGTACATACCCCAACCAGAAGCTATGGATTACAGGCAACATTCGCATCGCGCTAAAGGCTAGAGCTGCTACTTTCAAGGAGCGGGACTCTAACCCGGGAAGCTTATAAGAAATCCCGCAATGCCCTCCGACGAACCATCAAACAGGCAAAGCGTCAATACAGGACTAAGATTGAATCGTACTACACCGGCTCAGATGCTCGTCGGATGTGGCAAGGCTTACAAACCATTACATACTACAAAGGGAAGCAAAGCCGAGAGCTGCCCAGTGGCACGAGCCTACCAGGCGAGCTAAACTACTTCTATGCTCGCTTCGAGGCAAATAACACTGAAAATTGCATGAGAGCACCAGCTGTTCCGGGAAGACTGTGGGATCACGCTGTCCGCAGCCAATGTAAGTCCTTTAAACAGGTCAACATTCACAAGGCCGCAGGGCCAGACGGATTACCAGTACGTGAACAGCGAGCATGCGCTCACCAACTGGCACGTGTCATCACTGACAGTCTGTAATATCAACATGTTTTAAGCAGACCACCATATTCCCTGTGCCCAAGAACACTAAGGTAACCTGCCTAAATGACTACCGACCCGTAGCACTCACGTCTGTAGCCATGAAGTGCTTTGAAAGGCTGGCAATGGCTTACATCAACACCATTATCCCAGAAACCCTAGGCCCACTCCAATTTCCATACCGCCCTAACAGATCCACAGATGATGCAATCTCTATTGCACTCCACACTACCCTTTCCCACCTGGACAAAAGGAACACTTATGTGAGAATGCTATTCATTGACTACAGCTCAGCGTTCAACACCATAATGCCCTCAAAGCTCATCAATAAGCTAAGGACCCTGGGACTAAACGCCTCCCTCTGCAACTGGATCCTGGACTTCCTGATGGGCCACCCCCAGGTGGTAAGGGTAGGTAACAAAACATCTGCCACACTGATCCTCAACACAGGGGCCCCTCCTGTACTCCCTGTTCACTCATGACTGCAGGGCCAGGCACGACTCCAACACCATTGAGTTTGCCGATGACACAACAGTGGTTGGCCTGATCACTGACAACGACAGGACAGCCTATAGGGAGATCAGAGACCTGGCCATGTGGTGCCAGGACAACAGCCTCTCCCTCAACGTGATCAAGACAAAGGAGATGATTGTGGACTACAGGAAAAAGAGGACTGAGCACGTCCCCATTCTCATCAACGAGGTTACAGTAGAGCAGGTTGAGAGCTTCAAGTTCCTTGGTGTCCACATCGCCAACAAACTAACATAGTCCAAGCACACCAAGATAGTTGTGAAGAGGGCACGACAAAACCTATTCTCCTCGGGAGACTTAAAAGAAGCTTCTTGCCATCCAGGGTGCCATCCAGGTCCTCTATATCAGACAGTGTCAGAGGAAGGCCCTAAAAATTGTCAAAGACTCCAGCCACCTGAGTCATAGACTGTTCTCTCTGCTACCGCCTGGCAAGTGGTACCGGAGTGCCAAGTCTAGGTTCAAGAGGGTCAAAACAGATTTGACCCCCAAGCCATAAGAATTCCTGAATATCTAATCAAATGGCTACCCTGACTATTTGCATTGCCCCCCCCCTCTTACTGTTACTCTTTGTTATGATCTATGCATAGTCACTAATAATTATGCCAACATGTGCATATTACCTCAAATAACCGGTGCCACCGCACATTGACTCTGTACCGGTACCCCCTGTGTGTTGTCTCACTATTTTTATTTTACTGCTGTTCTTTAATTACTTGTTACTTTTATTTCTTATTCTTACTCTTTTTTTTTTTTAAACTACATTGTTGGTTAGGGGCTCGTAAATAAGCATTTTACTGTAAGGTGTACGTACACCTGTTGTATTTGGCGCATGTGACTAATACAATTTGGTTTGATCTTTCACTGAATCCTTTAAACTCACCCTCACTCATTCCCCTCTTCCTAACTCTCTTATCCCCCTCTCACGTAGTGTTCAGACAGAAGAGATAGAGCTGACCAGTGCCGTTGTCAACAGAGACAGTGAGAGGATTGGACCAGACAGCTTCGAGCTGCTAAGTGTGCTGGGCAAGGGGGGCTATGGCAAGGTGTGTGTGTGTGTGTCCGTCAATCAGTGCGTGTTTGCGTTTCTAAGAGTTTCAGCTTCACAATGTACTTGGATATACACCATGCTCTTGATCAGAAACTCATCCCGTTTGTCATTAACCTATTTTAACAATTGTATTTTTTACTTGCAGGTTTTCCAGGTACGGAAAGTGCAGGGTGCGCAGACTGGGAAGATATTCGCAATGAAGGTTTTAAAGAAGGTACATAAGATTCCTCTCAATCATTTTTCTCAACCAAAATAATGCTCTAAACATTGCTACGGTACCAGGGCAAAATGTAATACCTCTAAATACACAACTGACTTTCTCCTATCTCCACCCCCCCCTGTCTCTCCTCCCACCCATCCCTCGCTTTCTCTCCCTGCCAGGCGAAGATCGTGTGTAACGCCAAGGACACGGCCCACACGCGTGCAGAGCGGGAGATTCTGGAGACGGTGCGGCACCCCTTCATCGTGGACCTGCTGTATGCCTTCCAGACCGGGGGTAAACTCTACCTCATCCTGGAGTGTCTCAGTGGTGAGCGATTCGGGAAGGGAGGGAGAGGGATCTGCTGTATGCTTTTGACCTCGTTCTGGAGGGAGGGGATCTGGGTAGGACAACCGTGTCGATCTCTGAATCCTGGCACGTCAACTTCTATCGACACTTCAATCTCCTTCATCGTGTTTTCGTTTATCAGGTGGAGAACTGTTCATGCAGCTGGAGAAGGAAGGAATCTTCATGGAGGACACAGCCTGGTAAAAGCCAGATGCTTAGCTTCAGGTTATCATCGAGAAAGTGTGACGCTGAGGCCATAAACAGCAGTGAATTTCCATGTGAACATTTTGTAGGAGAGAGGAGGAGAAGATGAGATAATAGTTTGACAGTATGTGTTGCGCATGCGTACAGAGGAGTGTTAATAAATGTTTTTCCCTTCTTTGACAAACAGTTTTTATCTGGGTGAGATCGTGCTTGCTTTGGGACACCTCCACTCAAATGGAATCATCTACCGAGACCTCAAACCAGAGAATATCATGCTGAACCACCAAGGTGTGTCTGTCTGTTAAGTAGAAATCAATATCAGTGAGATTAAAATGGCATCTTTAAAAAAAATGATCTGCTATGGATTGGATTATTGTTAATGGTTTAGAATTGACAGAGATATTGTGTTTCTGTCTCCCAGGACACATCAAGCTGACCGACTTTGGCCTGTGTAAGGAGTCCATTCACGACGGCGCGGTCACGCACACCTTCTGTGGGACCATAGAGTACATGTGAGTCTAGCACCACGCTGATGAGGATGCCGTCTCTGAGTAAGCTATCGCCAAAGATTTTTATAGCTACACCAAGATAGATGTCATTTCCAATGTGAACAGATGAGTCATAGTGGGTAGAACAAGCAAGGAGATGGGCAAAGCCAAGCACGGGCTAGCGATATCCTATTGGCCCGTTCTAGCATGCATCTGCATATTTCCGTTAGGGAACACCTACTCTGTGAAATGTGCGTTTGCAATGACTCAATTCAACTTTGCACTCCTAAACAACGCAATTTGTTAAACTTTGGCAAACGCTAAGGTCTACAAAACTTAGTCCACTCTGTTCATAACATATTCTAGTTTTGTGAACAGAACTGTGTTGAGATCCAATGTTTCATCGATGAGAAAACGTGCATAATGTTGGCCAAAATCCTTCTCGTTCCATCTTCTCCCACTGCCCGCCAGTGGGCTTCCTCTCACTACCATATTTGCTAGTGAGTGGAAACGCCACGCGTATGCTTTCTATTTATGCGTCCAGTGAAATATCTGTCTCATTGTTCTATCTATGCTATTGCTCTCTGAGGCTGCACTACGGGTCGCTGTAGTAGTCATAGGTGAACTAAGACCTAACTAGTTCTAGTACAATTCTTCCCCTCCTTCCTGAAGTCAAGCGTGGATTTAAAAACCTTACATTTGTCCATGGGCTGCATGGCCTAGTGTGCCATTTCCACCATATTCCTTACACTGTTTTTATCCACTGTTTTTATGCGAGTAAAGTAATAGCGTATATTTAAACATTTAAAAACAGTTACGATGGTACCATTTTATAAATGGGGAAAGGGGGGTAGCTAGTCAGTAATGCTGACAGATAATTTGTTGAATCGACATCTTTTTGTGTCTGCAAAATGAATTATACGAGAAATGGAGGTGGAAACTCCTTTATGCGCACATATTGATATAATAACCATCATATTGAGGTAAACTTGAGTCACAGGATGATATGGTGTGTGGTCATCCCACTTCGACTGGGGAAAACCATTCAATTTATTAGGCTACAGATGAAATGACTTATGATAAACTTCACAGAGGGGTGAAAGGTCACATTGATCTTGATGCTCTTTTCCAATAAATATGGAGTCTGATTCTGGTGACATGATGATCGATGCTTGACAAATAAAAATATTCTTATCCATAATAGAATCTCATCATGTAGACTAGCCTACCTGTGCTGTAGGCCTATCTGAGCACACGTGCTATGACCGGCGTAGGCACATTTTGTTATTTAACGCAACAGTTTTTGTGACTAAATTGTCAGTAGAGTTGAAAATGCTATGGAAACACAGAATTTTAGATTTTGGTTTCGTACATGAAAACTTATGCGAAAAATAACTTTTTGCGTGCACTACGTCATCACACACTGATTTTAATTTTGTATTTACTTTTTTATCCGCACCAAGTCCAAGTCAAGGTGGGGAAAATGTGCAGATTTTATTTATTCGGATTTTAGGATATTCGCATAAAATCTGTCGCATATTGGATTCTCTTTCAATCCAGGAAGGGGAGTGAACAGTTCACACTTATAGGAGAAGGTTGAGAATCGAATCACAGCCAATTCTTATGACTCTTCTATTTAAGTCTCTTCCCTGCTCTCTTTAGCCCCTCACTCTTTTGCTCTTTCTTACATTTTCTCGACCTCCACCTCTCTTCCTCTCAGGGCTCCAGAGATTCTGACGCGTACAGGGCACAACCGGGCGGTGGACTGGTGGAGTCTTGGTGCCCTGATGTATGACATGATGACGGGCTCGGTGAGAGACAGACAAAAAGAGGGGGAGGGAGAGCACCTGCATGAATGATGGGGGGGAAAAAAATTGGGAACACTTTTGATGCTTCTTTCTAAACCAATCGGATACCATTTGAAAGACGTTTGACTCAAACCTCTGATCTTCCTGCCTGTCCCCGTAGCCTCCGTTCACTGCTGAGAACAGGAAGAAGACCATTGATAAGATCTTGAAGTGTAAACTCAACCTACCGCCCTACCTCACACTGGACGCCCGAGACATGATCAAAAAGGTAGAGACGCCCATACCTCCCCATCTCGTTAGGATGATGAATGTTCTTCAACCTAAGTCTTGAGGTCACTTCCTCTCTCACTTCCTCTCTCTCGCCCACTGCCTTTTCTCTTGTTCTCTCTCCTCTCTCGCCTCATCTGTTTTTCTTCATCTCGCTGTTCAATTTATTTCAAAGGGCTTCGTTGGCAGGGGAACATATGTTTACGTTGCCAAAGCAAGTTAAATGTATAATCATCTCTTTTGTCCCTGTGTGTAGCTGCTGAAGAAGAGTCCTCTTCAGAGGCTAGGCTCCAGTGCGGCAGACTGTAAAGACATACAGGTGATAGACGCACGTCTCCCGATTTTTGTTTTCTATTGACATCATCAACCTTTGTAATAGGCTTGGGGTCAATTCAGGAAGTGAACAGAAATGTCTACCTCCTTGAATTGACTGAAATGAAATGTACCCTAACCCTGCTTTATGATCAGTTCTTATACTGATAGCAAATTGAACAAAATCCAATAGTTCATGAGCCTGTATCTGCGTTGTACAGGGATAGATTCTAAGTGCTGCGGGGTGTTTTTTCTGCTGGTTTTACAGAAGCATCCCTTCTTCAGACACATCAACTGGGACGACCTGCTGAGTAAGAGGTGTGAGCCGCCCTACAAGCCATGCCTGGTACGACCACTTTACTACTGTCACTCTCTCAACAGTCCCTTTGTATTCGATAGCTAAAATGTCAAATCTGTGCTGGGTCTTTTTTTTACATTTTTAATAATTGAGGAGGCACCTGTAAAGTTTGAGACTGTGGCATACCACTCCGAGTACAGTTTCTCCATCCCTCTGAGTACGGTTACATGCGCACAATAATATGATTATTGGGGATAGTCAGGTGAATATAATAGTTGGTTTAAAACGTTTACATGCGATTTTCCATAATAATCCGGCTTACATGGAAATCAGAAATGGGACTGATGGGACTTTTTGATGAATGCAGAAAATCGTCAATCAAAATAAACGTTCTACCACAGCGACCATGTTATTTTTGGGAAGCCTTTTCAATTCTAAGTTCGGGACATATAAAGTTTATGTGAAAACAATTTCTAAGATTGCATACGTTTTGTTTTATCCGAACTCCCTTCACTCGCACATTAGAGGCTTGCGCTGCTGGAACGCCAATTGAGCTGTTTTACACGTCCTAATAATTCAAACGATTTGCCCAGAAAACCAGGTGTTTTAAACGGCGTATGCTTACTTTGATTTTGACCTTACGCAGATTAAGATAAGCAGAGTAAAGGGTTCACATGACTGACTATTGCCGTGCTCGGGCCTACTGCCATAATCAGTTGAAGATCTAATTATTAGTGTGCATGTAAACGTACTCACCCCCGCATTTTATGTATCTTCTCCCACCATTTCTCTCTCTATTCAACCACTTCCCCTTTTCTCCCCCCTCTCGCTTCACCCCCTGTAGCAGTCGGATGAGGACGTGAGTCAGTTTGACACGAGGTTCACCAAGCAGACTCCGGTGGACAGTCCTGACGACTCCACAATCAGCCACCAGCACGAACACGCCTTCGCTGTAAGACTGTTACATTTTAGTCCTTTAACAGATGCTCTTATCCAGAGTAACTTACAGTAGTGAACAACATACATTTTCAGTATTGGTCCCAGATGGGATTTGAACCCAGAACCATGGCATTGCAAGCGCCACGCTCTACCAACTGAGCCACACGGGACCACGATTACCTCCTTTGTCCACCTTTTTCACCGCTCCTTCGCTCTCCTTTTGCTCCCTTCATCTTTTCCTTCAGTAATTTTCCTCCTTTCACCTCTCTCTGTCATGGGTTCACGCTTTCTTCTCAACCTCACACATGGGTCATGTTCATTTGGCACGAAACAGAACAAAATTGACAAATGGGGACTCGTCCAATAAAAGTTTTAGTTTTAAAACGGTTTCAGTTGCGAGTATTATTGAATGCGACCCTGTTCTCACTTTTAACAAAACACCCCTTATTCTGGTCTTTCCCAAACCAACATAGAGTAGTGAAAGTGTTGCTGGAATGACTAGTCACCCTATATAATTAATTAATTAATGGATGTTGTCTGTCAGGGTTTTACCTATGTGGCTCCCTCTGTGTTGGAGAGTCTGAAGGAGGGCTTCTCCTTTGAGCCGCGGACACGTCCCGTGCGCAGACACAACAGCAGTCCACGCACCCCCATCAGGTGACACACACACACACGTATGCACGGACATACACTCACCTTCGGATTTGTTTTGACTGAAGCTAAATATGTTAATTTGGCTCTACTCCAGCATTTTGGATTTGAGATCAAACGTTTCATATGAGGCGGCAGTACAGAAATTCACCTTTTTTTTTTAAATTTGAGGGTATTTTCACATATCTGTTTTACCGTTTAGTCTCCCCATTTGAATGTGTCATAAGTATTTGGACACATTCACTTAGTGTGTTAAAGTAGTCAACATTTTAGTGTTTGGTCCCATATCTCTAGCACAAAGATCATACAGTGCCTTCAGAAGGACTTATTCCACATTTTGTTATTGCAGCCTGAAATAAATTATTCTTTAAATTCTTCAATGACAGCCATTTTCCAGTCTTGCACTTGGGAACATTCAATGTCATCTTGGTAAGCAACTCCAGTGTAATATTTGTCCTTGTGTTTTAGGTAATTGTCCTGTTGAAAAAGTGAATTTGTCTCCCAGTCTGAAAATCAAACTGAACCTGGTTTTCATCTAGGATTTTTTTTTTTTTTTTTATCCCCCTGAACTCCCTAGTCCTTGCCGATGATGAGCATACCCATAACATGAGGCAGCCACCACCATGCTTGACAATATGGAGAGTGGTACTCAGTCATGTGTTGTGTTGGATTAGCCCCAAACATAACGCTTTGCATTCAGGACATAAAGTTAATTTCTTTGCAACATTTCTTGAAGTTTTACTTGAGTGCCTTTTTTCATTTTCAATTAATTAAAAAAAATGTCAAAAAAGAATTCCACTTTGACATTATGGGGTATTGTCTGTAGGCCAGTGACACAATCTCAATATAATACATTTTCAATTCGGGCTGTAGGGGTGTGTGAATACTTTCTGAAGGCACTGAATCCCCATAACATGATAACCTCCCCTGTTTATTGGTAATGGTGAGAGGTTAACACTTTTTTTGGGGGGGGGGGGATATTTAAGCCTAACTTTCTCAGTCATAATATGTGATTATCCATAATCTTGATGGTGTACATATTAATATAGATGTTTTCAGAAACATATTCTTGTTTACAATAAAAGTGCCTCAAATGACAGTTATTTACAATTTATTTCTGTAAGGCACAAAATAATCTGAAAAGAAACCAAACTACAATTTGCCTCCAACAGGTTTTTAGAGTAACACACATAATGTAATCATGTGTGCTAGCATTATGGGACCAAATACTACACTTTTGACTACTTTAAAACACTAAGTGAATTTGTCCAAATACATATGAGACCTTCAAAAGAGGGAGACGAGATCCACAAAGTGCTTTAATTTCTTAACGGTAAAACATATGTATGAAAATACTTTAAAATAAAAGGTGGCATTCTGTACTGTCGCCTCTTATGAAACATTTGATCTCAAATCTAAAAATGCTGGAGTATATAGATAGTCGGACCTACTCTCCCAGACCTCGTTCCATATTATATATATATAGATAGTCGGACCTACTCTCCCAGACCTCGTTCCATATTATATATATAGATAGTCGGACCTTCTCTCCCAGACCTCGTTCCATATTATATATATAGATAGTCGGACCTTCTCTCCCAGACCTCGTTCCATATAATATATATAGATAGTCGGACCTCCTCTCCCAGACCTCGTTCCATATTATATATATATATATATAGATAGTCGGACCTACTCTCCCAGACCTCGTTCCATATTATATATAGAGATAGTCGGACCTCCTCTCCCAGACCTCGTTCCATATTATATATATAGATAGTCGGACCTTCTCTCCCAGACCTCGTTCCATATTATATATATAGATAGTCGGACCTTCTCTCCCAGACCTCGTTCCATATTATATATATAGATAGTCGGACCTCCTCTCCCAGACCTCGTTCCATATTATATATATAGATAGTCGGACCTTCTCTCCCAGACCTCGTTCCATATTATATATATATAGATAGTCGGACCTTCTCTCCCAGACCTCGTTCCATATTATATATATAGGTAGTCGGACCTCCTCTCCCAGACCTCGTTCCATATTATATATATATATATATATATATATATATAGATAGTCGGACCTCCTCTCCCAGACCTCGTTCCATATTATATATATAGATAGTCGGACCTTCTCTCCCAGACCTCGTTCCATATTATATATATAGATAGTCGGACCTTCTCTCCCAGACCTCGTTCCATATTATATATATATATAGTCGGACCTCCTCTCCCAGACCTCGTTCCATATTTTATATATATATATATATATATATATATATATATATATATATATATATATATATATATATATATATATATATAGATAGTCACACCTTCTCTCCCAGACCTCGTTCCATATTTATTTTATTTATATATATATATATATATACACACACACACACACACCACGTGCATGTTCATGCATACACACTACCCTAAGTATTTATTTGGACAGTGAAGCTAAATCTTTTCATTTGGCTTTATACTCCAGCATTTTTAGATTTGAGATCAAATGTTTCATATGAGATGACAGTACAGAATGCCACCTTTTTATTTTAAAGTATTTATCTATATACATACATACATACATCTCTCTCAACCCCACCCACAGATTGATATGTATTTCCCTTATCTAATGTCTCTCCTCAGTCCTCTCAAGTTCTCTCTCCCCGGGTCATTCACCAAGTCCTCAGGGGGAGGAGAGAGCGAGTCGGACCTTCTCTCCCAGACCTCGTTCCATCTCCCGCCAACCGCCCTGCCCACCGACAACGGCGCCACGCAGCCAATCCGCACGCCGGGCCGGAACAAGAAGCAGAAGGGTAACCGGAGATGAACTGGAGTAGGCGGAGTCAGGAGGAGTCCGAGCTTTTGGCCGCGTTCCAGGCCGACTACTTTGCAGTCGTGCCGCGCGCATCCACCAATGGCTGATTGCCACGTCATCGACAGTTGGGCGCTGGTTGCTATATCATAAGATGTGGTTAGCGGATATGTTTAACACCTATCCAGGCGTTGTGACATCTGGCAGACGACTGCTAGTCTGTCTGGAACGCGGCCGTCCTCAGGAGGCCCTGTGTTTCTCACAGCTGGGTCCCAAACCCCATACTGTGCACTCGCTCCCTTCCCCTTATACCCTCGTTGACTCATTCCTTTGAGGTCTGAATGGGGGTGAGCTTAGTGGTCATGTTGAAGAGCTACAGGGGTGTGTAGGTCTTTGTTCCAGCCAAGCACTAACACACCTGATTCAAGTCTTGATGATTAGTCTAGTAGAATCAGATGTGGTAGTGCTGGGCTGGTGCCCACCTCCACCTGCTTTTACATGTCCAGTTGTCACAGACCCACTAAGGGAAGTCAACAAGAGTTTAGGGAACGGGTTGAGTTATCAGTTTGGGATTCAGCCACTTCACTTGAATGTTTCTCAACTTGCCACATAAGCAAAGAGAACACCAACTACTGCCAAAGCATTTGACATTGCTGTTTATCAAAATGTTAAAGGTCGACTTTGGGCAGAAATAACAGCTTTAAAACTGTATAACTGATCAATGCACTGTCTTACCAGGTTATTTAATGCTTTAAAAAACAAAACAATTCGTTGAATAAGAGATTTCACTACAGAAGTGGCATTTCTTCCTGAGCTCTACAGTTTCTGGCCAAAAACAAATCATGTGAAATGACGTCCACGTGTACTGGAGGAGTTCCTGGCTAGCTACATTGGCTAGCGTAGCTAACGAACTAGCAACGTTGGTCGCGGCGCGGCACGCATGACCAGAAAAACACATCAATGAACCACCAAAGGCACAGCTCATTTTCTGTTTGGAAGTTGAAAATAAGGCATTTGGACCGTATTTCGTTCCCAAAGTCGACCTCTAAATGGGTCGTTTTAGGCTAGTGATCATGGTCATAATGCAAGAATGAAAGTATTGAATGACGCACATTTCCAAAAACACTGTGTAAAATAGACACTCGGCTTTAAGATGGTCTTTAAAATATATAGTGTTTTTTGGTTTATGGGAACGGACTGCATTTATACATGAGCTCGTATTACAGCTGTGAAGCAATCCGGCTCATATGTATGAGTCCCATGTGTCTGAAGCGATGTTGAATTAGCCTTTTATTTTGAACATGCACTCCTACCATTTACTTTACTCATGTCACGCAGAACCATAGTTCGAGCAAACCGTTGTATATGTGGGCAGACCTGGGTTCAAATAGTATTTGTTTTCTATCCGCTTGATTGAGCTCGTCTGGCGAAATGGGACCAATGGAATAGTCCCAAAAGTCGTAACTCTGCCTATCTGGCGCTCCAGTCAAATGATCAAAGAAAATGGATACTATTTGATTTTGAACCCAGGTCTGGTGCCAACATGGCACCCGTTCACATTCTTGGTGAACTCTGTTTATCCATGGCTCTTTCATCAACCATCCTGTGTTACTGTTGTGAGGACTAGTTTTGGAAGACACAAGACCTCTGTGTCATATATTTGGGTCTGGGGATGGAAATAATATTGACAAATGTATATTTCATTTCAATATAGTATTATTTAATGGACTGATGACATGTTCTGGATCAAAGTGGAATGTTTGATTTTATTTTCTCTGGCTAATGTGGTTGTGAGGAAGATAGGGTTGCAGAATCCTGAAGAATAAAGACATATTGAATGTCTGGACTCTGTGGTATTAATTTTGGTTTAATGCAATGTCTGTCTGGTCAGTCCATCTGTCTGTCACAGGAATTGAACAACAGCCTCCATAGTCCAGAGGTAATGTAGGATATAGTTCCCTAACTGTGTGCTGTTGACCTGTGGGTCAGTCCTAATAATTTAATAATTCTAACACATTTAGTGATTAAACAATCGCTGAAAACTTTCTCTTGCACATATACGGTTGCGGCCAAATACACTGGGTATACTAAAATGTTAGGAACGCCTTAATGTTGAGGTGAAAAAAATGACTTTTTATTTCTGTCTCCCTTCATCTACAATAATTTGATGTGGATTTAACAAGTGACATCAATGTATTCATAACTTTCACCTGGTCAGTCTGTCATGGAAAGATCAGGTGTTAATGTTTTCTATACTGTATTTTGGTGCCCTTGCACTTTTTCAATGGAGGTTAATGCAGCAGAATGTTCTCTTGTTCTCTTTACTAAACTGATTGAATGGATATTTTTACCTAGTAGGCAACTGCAACTTACCACAGGTGAGAGACATTACACACACTCACCTACCTCCAACCAAATTCATTATAATTCAGAATAATTTAGTCCAGGACATCTTTTACTTTGAAGTGACAAATCTCAATATCTGTTTAAAAAAATAAATGTAGGTGCAGTTGTAAATCAAACAAATATACGTGAACACTTTTTTTCAACATCAACTTATTTTAGCAGAAATAGGGAGTTGTGCAAATGTGTGTAATATAAATTAGAAGCAGGAATCTATTAGTCCGTTTATTAAAACACAAATGTAACAGGGATTACCAAAAAACTATATTTGGCTGAAATTAACATTGACACGCTTAAATGAAAAATATACTCCATAGGAAGAGTGAATTGAGTCACAAAATTAACATCTTCAACCATTTTATTTTATCCCACTCTTAACCCCTTCCTCCCTCTTTCCTTACAGTGCTGTGAGGTCACAAGTATCTCCCTCACCAGAGTTTTCCCCTGTTCGCTCTTCTTCACCACCCTCCTTCCTTCCATCAGTCCTCTCTCCTTTCATGTTATACTGGCCTCCCTCGCTCCCACTCTTCAACACCTCCTTTTTCTCATCATCCTCTAGGTTCTTGGCTCTCTCGCTGAGGTCAATCCCGTCTAAACTGGAGTAGTCGTCTGAGGAATCTCCTTCATCCTGTCCCCCTCTCGCTCCTGCAGCAGCCTCTCCATCTCCACTCTTCCCCCCCTCTCCCTCCTCCTCGTCCCCCTCCACCACTCTCTTCCCGGGCCAGAGGCTGAGCCCCAGCCAATCCTCCAGGCTTCTAACCCTGCCCCTCATGCGCTCCCTGACGCCCAATAACAGCCGAGGGGCGGAGCCATCCTGGCCTGAGTGGCGGCTGTTCCACTTGTAGAAGCACAGCACGGTAATTGCTAGGAGAAGAATGATGACCAGGACCAGGACCACGATGTACCCTGTATTTAACGGAGCAGGTGAGGGTTTATTATGGGATGGAGTGGTTGAGGTGCTGGGGGAGGTCTTGGGAAGAGACGTAGAGATTGTCTGTTTAGTGAGTGGGGGGGATGTGGTCTTTTCAGTCTGCTGGGTTGTGTTTCCTGATGTTGCAGATGTCTGACTCTCTGTGGATGTGGGTGTACCATTCGGGGGGGCTATTGTCATGCCAGAATGATTACCATGCATTCCTCTGTCATGCTTCTCAGGTGTGGATTGGTCAGTGGAGTTCCTGGTATCATTTAAAGGTCCACCTCTCGCGCTCGTCTTTTCAGTTTGTGTGTTCTCGTTCAAAGTTCCATTAGAGGCAGGCGTGGCTTCATGGACGAAGATCAAGAGGACCAGAGAGAGCATGCTCAGCGCCAGGGTGATATTGGCCTTCATTGTGACTGAGAGAGAGAGAGCGAGAGAGACAGAGAGAAATGGAAGATAAGGTGATGTCAGCCTAACATGGTGGGTGATAGGAAGAAATGTAACACAGGCCTAAATGACTCATATGAGGTGGAGAATGAGAACAAGAAACAGAACACCAATGTAGGTTACAACGTATTTGCTGTTTTAAGTGTACAATAAAAGGGACTTAATATTTATGTTAAGATTTATTTCATGCATCGGAAACACAAAGGTGTGATAGCATGCACACGCACGCATGCACAGGAAATGGCGGTGTGCTCCAGAAGCTATTGTTAACAGGAACTAAAGGCTGCTTTTGCGGCTGAGCCACCTGTCCTGCATCCTCCCTCGTTTTGCAAACTGAACCACCATTTGACAACGCATGCAACTAGCAGAAGAAGGTCCATGAGAGGAAAAAGAGAGAGAACGCCCAGTCTAAACATTCACATTACTATCGCAGATTCAAGATGGCTGAATTTTCCCTTAAGAAAGCAGAAACACTAAGTAACCGAAGATTTAGATCACTGCAAAGCCTTTAACCTTCTCTACATTCCTGAACAACGGCACACAGAAGAGGTCAATAACCACTGTATGGCCAATTTACTCTCTTTCATTCAATTCAAGTAATAAAGCAGAACTATAGACCATATAACCTCATCTGTTCTGTCAGTATAATCTCTGTGGTGCTTCAATTGCTGAGCTTTTTTGTGGTAACCAGGCCCAGCCCACAGAGAACTATTAGAATCCAACACTCAAACCAACATGAATTTCTAAAACGGACAACTGATTGTGTCTGTGCATGTTTCCAACTGATAAAACAAAGTTGGATTGGATTAGAATGACTATGTCCATCCTCAGGAGTCTAAATCCTTCTTGAACACAACCAAAACGATGCTAAATTAGCTTGGTCAATTCTCAACCGTGAAAAAACGGAAATCAAGAACATCAATGGAAATATTAAGTCCTGCTTAAATAGGAAGTGGAATACAGGATGAGAAAAGAAGAAATCAAGTGTGGTCACATAATGTGCCACCTCAAACACTGTCATGTTCAGATAGCCTAGTGGAAAGGTTGCTGGATCAAATCCCCAAGCTGTTAGGTAAAAATTTGTTCTGCCCCTGAACAAGGCAGTTAACCCACTGTTCCCGGTAGGCTGTCATTGTAAATGAGAATTTGTTCTGAACTGACTTCCCCATGTTAAATAAAGTTTTTTTTTTTTAAATTTTATGTTTTTGAAGTGGTGGGGTCGAGAGGGGTTGGGGGCGAAAGGTGTGGACATCGGGAGGAGATGTAGAAATGGACAACAGAGAAAAGGAGAGGATGGAGAGATTGGAGGAAAGGATCAACGACAAAGGCCCAGAGAAAGATGGTCAGAGTGAGCAGAAAGCATCAAACCTGACAAAGAAAACAAAGGCTTATCAAACAAATAAACATGACATAAAATCAAAGTGTTCAACTCACCTGATCACTGTGATCGATCGGTTCTGAAGTTGACAGGGAAACACAACTGAATGAATGAGACGGAGAGAAAAGATTGAAAGAGCGGGGGCTCTTTGCAGATGTGTACAAAAATCAGTTAGAGAGAGAGAGAAAAAAGAACCGAACAGGGAGGGAAGGAAGGAAGGTGGGTGGGGGTAAAACACGGTGAGACAGACGTGTGTGAGGCTGCAGAGGAGAGAGAGAGTGAGAGATGGTTCAGATAAATCACAAAAAAATCTGTGGTAAAAATATTATCAGAGAGAGAGACAAAATGTGTATGATTTGAATTTTGTTTATCAGCCAGGTGAAAAGATGGTGGGAAAATAAGTGGGTGAACTGACCCTAGATTATTGGTTTGATTAAAAAAGATGATTGGTTTAATTCAGTGGTGTAAAGTACTTAAGTACAAATACTTTAAAGTACTACTTAAGTATTTTTTGAGGGGTATCTTTACTATTTATATTTTGGATTACTTTTACTTAATTCCTAAAGAAAATTATATTATTTGTACTCCATACATTTTCCCTGAAACCCAAAAGTACTTGTCACATGTTGAATGCTTAGCAGGACAGGAAAATAGTCCAATTCACGCACTGAACAAGAGAACACATGGTCATCCCTGCTGCCTCTGGTATGGCTGACTCACGAAAAACAAATGCATCGTTTGTAATTGATGTCTTCTTAGTGTTGGGGTGTGCCCCTGGCTGTCTTTACATAATAAAAAAACAGAAAAGGGTGCCATCTGCTTTGCTTACAGTTTTTCTCAATTGCTAAAACACTAAAACCCATTGGCTGAACAAAGTTCTCAGTTGCCTGGACTCATTTAGCTTATTATGCAGTCTGTTGTCAATACCTTCAACCATTTCACATGGTGAAACACAATTTGCAGATCTCACTTAGACTTTTCAGCAAAACTCTAACCACATTCTCATTCTCAAAACACATTCTGCACTCGAATGCACATATCATCCATACTGGTAAACACTGATGTCATTGATTGAACACAACCACTCAAAATTGATTTAACCTGTTTCAAATGATACGACACAACCAATATAAGAAGGTTCAGCAAACAGGTTGTTGAAGGTGGGAAGGAGAATGTCTGAGAATGCATAGAATAAACAATGTGAGAGGATGAGTTCGTGGGTGAAGAGGAAGAGGAGGAGGGCAAGAAAGAGGAAGAGGAGGACGAAGAGGAAGAGGAAGACAAAGAGTGGAAATACTTGATGAAATTCGAGCAACAGTTATAGACCACGTTCTTGTCCATGGACTGACAATGAGGGGAGCAGGACTTAGAGTGCAACCCATTTTGAGCTGATTTTCTGTGTCCACCATAGTAAGGACATTCAGAGAAGAGAACAGGTACAGTATACTGCTGTGTTTTTGTAATTGCAGATTTACTGTACTACACTATAAGCAGCTGTTTCAAAAGACATTTGTAAAGTTAATCACTGTATGTATTGTACTGCATGAATATGTTTTGTAACTGCACAACTACGTTTTGTAGAATTGCAAGGCTGCCACTTGCAGGTGGAAGGACAGCTATATTCACTCGGGAGCAAGAGGCCATTATAGTTGGCATGGTCCTTCAAGATAATGCAATACGACTCAGAGAAATCCAGGAACGAGTGATACGAGACAACACACACTTCCAGGGAGTCGACAGTGTGAGCATTTCCACAATTGACCGTGTCCTCCATCGTAACAGGATGCGAATGAAACAAGTATACAGCGTACCTTTTGAGCGCAACTCACCAAGGGTGAAAGAACTGCGAGCTCAGTATGTGCAAGTAAGTGTACATTCAGAAACGTTTACTGTAATCCAGATTGTCTACAGTACTAACACATACTATGTGAATGACATTACTCTTCAGTACATACAATGTATGTGAATCAGAAGCCTAATTGTACTCTACAGTATAGCAATGTCTCTGTACGACTTACAAAATTCTACATACAGTATATTTTATTTCTACATAGATAATGTTTGACTTGGAATCCTTGGACAGACCCCATGAGTTCATCTTTGTCGATGAAGCAGGCCTCAAACTAACAAAGAGGAGAAGGAGAGGCCGAAACATGATTGGACAGTGGGCCATTGTTGAAGTCCCTGGTCAACGAGGTGGCAATGTCACAATCTGTGCTGCTATCAGCAACCATGGTGTTCTACATCACCATGTTACACTCGGGCCATATACAGTGGGGCAAAAAAGTATTTAGTCAGCCACCAATTGTGCAAGTTCTCCCACTTAAAAAGATGAGAGAGACCTTTAATTTTCATCATAGGTACACTTCAACTATGATAGACAAAATGAGGGGGAAAAATCCAGAAAATCACATTTATAGGATTTTTTATGAATTTATTTGCAAATTATGGTGGAAAATAAGTATTTAGTCACCTACAAACAAGCAAGATTTCTCGCTCTCACAGACCTGTAACTTCTTCTTTAAGAGGCCCCTCTGTCCTCCACTCGTTACCTGTATTAATGGCACCTGTTTGAACTTGTTTTCAGTGTAAAAGACACCTGTCCACAACCTCAAACAGTCACACTCCAAACTCCACTATGGCCAAGACCAAAGAGCTGTCAAAGGACACCAGAAACAAAATTGTAGACCTGCACCAGGCTGGGAAGACTGAATCTGCAATAGGGAAGCAGCTTGGTTTGAAGAAATCAACTGTGGGAGCAATTATTAGGAAATGGAAGACATACAACACCACTGATAATCTCCCTCGATCTGGGGCTCCACGCAAGATCTCACCCCGTGGGGTCAAAATGATCACAAGAACGGTGAGCAAAATCCCAGAACCACACGGGGGGACCTAGTGAATGACCTACAGAGAGCTGGGACCAAAGTAAGAAAGCCTACCATCAGTAACACACTACGCCGCCAAGGACTCAAATCCTGCAGTGCCAGACGTGTCCCCCTGCTTAAGCCAGTACATGTCCAGGCCCATCTGAAGTTTGCTAGAGAGCATTTGGATGATCCAGAAGAAGATTGGGAGAATGTCATATGGTCAGATGAAACCAAAATATAACTTTTTGGTAAAAAAACTCAACTCATTGTGTTTGGAGGACAAAGAATGCTGAGTTGCCTCCAAAGAACACCATACCTACTGTGAAGCATGGAGGTGGAAACATCATGCTTTGGGGCTGTTCTTCTGCAAAGGGACCAGGATGACTGATCCGTTTAAAGGAAAGAATGAATGGGGCCATGTATCGTGAGATTTTGAGTGAAAACCTCCTTCCATCAGCAAGGGCATTGAAGATGAAATATGGCTGGGACTTTCAGCATGACAATGATCCCAAACACACCACCCGGGCAACGAAGGAGTGGCTTCGTAAGAAGCATTTCAAGGACCTGGAGTGGCCTAGCCAGGCTCCAGATCTCAACCCCATAGAAAATCTTTGGAGGGAGTTGAAAGTCCGTGTTGCCCAGCAACAGCCCCAAAACATCACTACTCTAGAGGAGATCTGCATGGAGGAATGGGCCAAAATACCAGCAACAGTGTGTGAAAACCTTGTGAAGACTTATAGAAAACGTTTGACCTCTGTCATTGCCAACAAAGGGTATATAACAAAGTATTGATAAACTTTTGTAGGTGACCAAATACTTATTTTCCACCATAATTTGAAAATAAATAAATTAAAAATCATACAATGTGATTTTCTGGATTTTTTTTCTCATTTTGTCTGTCATAGTTGAAGTGTACCTATGATGAAAATTACAGGCCTCTCTCATCTTTTTAAGTGGGAGAACTTTCACAATTGGTGGCTGACCAGCACCTTCTAAGATTGATTGCCAATCTAAGAAATATTTTATTTGAGCAGCAGGTTCAAGAGCAGCAGGGTCAAGAGTTAAATGAGAATCCCATTCCCACCTATGTGATAGTGTGGGAAATGTCAGTTTCCACCGAGCTGCTCAGGTAAGGGAATGGTTTAACATCAATGGGCAGTTTATGAACTTGTACCTCCCTCCATACTCGCCTTTCATGAATCCGATTGAGGAGTGTTTCTCCTCTTGGAGATAGAAAGTGTATGATAGACAACCCTATACCAGAGTAAATCTGCTGCAAGCCATGGATTTAGCCTGTGGTGAAATAGGTGAGGAATCATGTCAGGGCTGGATACAAGAGGCTTCTTCTCCCGTTGCCTCAGGAGGGACAATATTGCTTGTGATGTCGACAAAGTGCTCTGGCCTGACCCAGCCCAAAGACAAGAAGAAGCACATTGATCACATGTTTACTCCTTTGATTTTTGACCCTTTTAGTATTGTATACTGTAGTACAGTGCATTGTAGGCTGCATACTGTACAATGGACAAATTGTATGGCCCTGAACATTGTGCTTTCCATTTATTAACAGTACTGACTGCTCAATAGATTGTGACTGGTTGCAGGTTCATATCAACAAAGAACAAGAATTACAGTATCACAGAGACAAAGGACAAGTTTGTGAGATTGCAGGGTACAGTACTGGAAAAATAGGGGTAATTTCTGATCAATTTTGAGCTACTTTGATAGAGCATGTTTTCGTTCATCAAAAGATAATGACGGAAAAATATGAATATTTTTTTTTAGATTAAAAATGTACTTCTCCCTGAGAATTGTATGTTTTGAACAATGTGTTTTCTATTTTTCAGTGAATTGTTTACTGACTGCTTGAGAGTGTATATCATTTTGATCACTTTGTTTATGATTTGAGAGCAGTGTTTGATTTTGAACACAGGTAAAACTGTTTTGAGGCGAATGTTTCATTTTGCAAGAGGTTATACAAATAGTGCTTGAAGATGAGGTTTTGTGGTTAATGTTTTCAGGAAATGGAGCAAGGGTTCAGAAATTGTGTTTTAGTAATCGAGAAAAACTGTAATATAAGGAATTTGGAATGATTTTGACACTTAAGTATATTCTAGGAATTACATTTACTTTTGATAGTTAAGTATATTTATAACCAACTACTTTTAGACTTTTACTCAAGTAGTATTTTACTGGGTGGCTTTCACTTTTACTTGAGTAACTTCCTATTAATGAAGGTATCTGTACTTTTACTCAAGTATGACAATTGGGTACTTTTTCCACCACTGTTTCATTTCCCGATTGGGATCTTTGACCTTGTGGTAATGTGGTGGCGAGAGGAGAGTGAGTGTGAAGATCATTCACTGTTTTGTTATGACACAATGGAAAATGTGACGCACAGCTAAGTGAATTATAAATGCTATAATAGGACATTACATGTTCACCGTTTCTGACAAGAGGAAAAGCAGTGAACAGTTGTTTCACTACTCATTGCTGTTTCACAGTGCTTCACACTCTGCAGTCCAGCTGCCACCTGGTGGCATTCCTGGCTGACTACATTGCAGACGCATGCCAGCTAACCACGTCACGTGTTATAGCTATCTGATGCCCGGACTGGGCAGTCGATTAAAGTGGCACGCAACAATTAGTTGATGCAATGCAACGTCTTTAAGAACTCGACCTACATCATAATGAACAGAGAGATTGTAGATGAATAGACTCCGCATCTCCTATGTTTGTGGGGACAGACAAAGTGATTGAAAATCAAAAACAGAAATAAGTCTAGTTACGACCAGATAGATTTTGGACTGACTGAGGAGATGGCACGATACTTGATACTTATTCTCGTGCCTTGCTTGCTGGCAGGTAAACTGAAAAGGGATTTTTGAACAGGTGTCTCACAACATGTTCTGTTGTTTTCTGGTTTCTAGGGTTATTTGATTTCTGATTATGCTTCAAAGTATTAAAATGTAAAATATCAATTAAAGAGAAGATTAGTGGTAGAAATCAAGTAGAGAGAATTTGAGCTTTAAAGCCACATGATACAGATGAGAGAGAATAAAGTAAACGGCACGGGGTCAAAATTTTGATTTATGACCCTATGTCCGGATGATGCGTACATGCCCAAATATGGGCATCCGGCCACTACTTCCTGTTCCTGTTGTCACGTGTTAGAGGGTGTGTTATTTTTCAAGCTTTCAACAACAATAAAACAACCATCTAAATAATGTTTCTCGGCCTAACACACTCTTGAGTTTCCTATTTAGTTCTCTTTATTTGCACATGCACCGAGCTTCCAAGTGGCTCCAGCCTACGGATGCTCTGTGCATGTACACCGTGAGGGTTTTGAAAGAGGTAGATTAGAACCCCAAAGTAATAAGGGTAAGAAAAGATCACAAAGTTAATTTCAGATTCAGGTTTAGGGGGTAACAACTTTAGGGAAACCACTTTTCACACTATGTACAGACCTAGAGAGCCAACACATAAAGGTGTAACAGGGATGAATGTACAACAGTAGTCTTCTGTAACAAGCAATACGTGTGTTTTACATACAGATCTAAATATGTTTTACATACATCCAGGACTGAACGTCTTCACAAACTCCTTTTTAAAGGTTATGTAAGTAAACTGTAACAGGCCTCATTCAGCAGTCTAGAGATGAACCTAGAGACACCAAAAAACATCCATGTTTAGAGCAGCTAGGTGTTTATTCCCCAATGTAAGGGGGGCAAAGAGCGGATTTACCTAACTCTGTGCAGAACATAGTAATTTCCCTGAAGGGGGATCAAAGGAGAGCTGCTCTCCAGGGTGGGGGCTGTCACAGTCAATCATGACAGACTCTTTTTGAAAGGCCCTTACTTATGACTTAGACAAATCATTTTCTACCCAGCTTATTAATTAATGCTGTGGGATAAATCAGGCGTTTCTTGGTGGTCTTAAACAAATCTACAGTGAAACAAAAGTGTACACTTTACACACATGTTTGTGGACTTAAAAAAAAAAAGACCGCAGTAACATGACAGATATAGTAGAGGTGCTACAAAAAAATTGATTAGTTCGTATGTATTTTCCAAAGCCTGTCTGGATGTGAACGACATTGTGCCAGGAAAACTTACGGAGCTGAGGCTTGTGTGGGATATCCTACGAGCAAGAGAGGATGTCTTGACCACGGGGTGGAATTGGAAACGGCAGGATGTCAGGGTTAAACCTATAACCAGGCCCTTTATCTGCAATAAATGAATAGTAAAAATGTTTAATTAATTATGACATGTTTTAAACTGTATGTACTAAAAGTTGAAAAATACTGAACTTCCCCTTTAAGTAGCAATGATTTTAGTAGCCCAGCAAAATCGAATGAACATTTAGAAAACACATCCTGTCCCTGCTCTATGTAGACTTAGCTCTTCATGCATGGTCTGGGCTCTGGCCCCTGATGCAAGAACTCTGGTTTGACCCATTTCAGGTGAGTAACTGTTGTTTCGCTGTGTCCCAGATCTGAAGAGTTCTGTTCAGACTGAGGTGAAGGATGTGAGACGAGGAGTGTGAGAGACAGTCACTCTACACACTGGACGTACCAAACTACACAGAGGCGATCACACGCTATGGGCATATGGTCCAGTCAGTCCAGAGAAAAAGAATAGCTCGGCTGAGCATGGGTGTGAACAGAACATACTATAGTGAGAAGTTCAGAGACAGACTGCAGATGGATACTCTGACTGGATCTCTCACCATCAACGACTGTGGACTTAATAAGCTACATATCATCAGCGAGGAGATCTCATTCCAGAGTTTCAATCTAAATGTCTATAGTGAGTGTGTCTTTACCGATGCATTTTTTTTATGTGTCGATGTACTTAAATAACGTGTTATTCATTCTGGTTTCCCAGCTCCGGTGTCTACTCCTCACATCAGGAACCTCGCCGTTTACCAGTCAGTCCATCGAAGTAAGAGCTGTTCAGTGGTGTGTTTTGTGGCCACCCGGAGAGAGGTGACCCTGTTCTGGTAGAGAGGAGAGGAGAGACTGACCAAGGCTAGCTTCCCCGAACTCTCCTCCGCCAACCTGTCTCTCCCTCTAGAGATAAAGCTACAGGACAAAGATATCTACACCTGTGTAGCTGCCAACCCAGTCAGCAACCAGACAACCAAACTCAACGTTGAGGAGCACTGTCCTCAATATGTAGGTATGACAATAATCCATGATGGGATATTCATTTTAAGAAGCAGCTATTTGAACACGTCTGCCCTAGTTGTAGTAACTCCTCTCTCTCTCTCTCTTTCTCTCTGTCCGTTTGTCTGTCTCGTCTGTCTGTCTCTCAGATTCCTGTGCCTGGTGCATCAGCCTGACTGAGTTGGTGGTACGATTGGTTCTGTCGGCTCTGGTGGGTGTGGCCATGACTGTTTTGCTGTTTCATTACTTCAGACAAAAAAGACACTCTCAGGCTCAGCCCTGACTGTCTCATCACATGCCCCAGTACCACTTCTGTGTAGTGCTGCACAACATGTTACTTGGGGAGATTCTATTCAATTCTACTCTACCATTCTGTTCTGGTTTGTTCAGTTCTATCCGACTTCTCGATCACTCAACGTGTTTTTGGTTCAGTCACTCTCACAGCTTTGTCAGGATTCAGAAGACTTTTAAAAAGCCTACGCTTCTGAAGTAAATATGTTATATAAATAATAATGTTAAATAAATAATGTTATGTCATTGCTTTCATTGTACATAACACATGTATGTAGATTGATGCTTCTTTTGTAAAAAAATCTGCTGCATTGCCAATGAACTTAATTCACAAACATCAATGCTTATGCGTGAGACTCATCCAATGCAGACCTGTCATTGTCTTACTGTAAAGGACATCATTTCTAATAAAACATTGATCTGGAATGTGTCAGCATCGTTCATATTCTCTGAATTCACCTCAGGTAGTAGAGGTGCAAAATAACTTATTTCTACATAATAAACTAACCCATGGTGGAACATATTTATTATAATGATTATGATGATGGACAATATTTACACAGTGTGTGTGAATTCGCCTTTATTTTGGTAGACAGAGACAGCCATGGATATAACTCTTGAATACTCCTTTACTTTGTACAATGCCGCCACCCAGTGGATATTATTGTTGAGATCACAAATTCAACAAACTGTTACAGTTGAAACAGCATCGACTCCTCATGAGCATAGACAGGCCAGTGGTACTGATGGTCAAAGACCACCAAGGTGTCCCTGAAGTCCCTTTTCTGTCCAACAAGTCATTAAAACGTAACCCTATTTCAGACCCATCAATGTCTTATGAAGGCCAGGGTAGCATTTTTTTTAAATTTTATTTTACCTTCATTTAACTAGGCAAGTCAGTTAATAGGGGGCAGTATTTTGATGTTTGGATGAAAAACGTGCCCAAATGAAACTGCCTATTTCTCAGGCCCAGAAGCTAGAATATGCATATGATTGGCAGATTAGGATAGCAAACACTCCAAAGTTTCCTAAACTGTCAAAATATTGTCTGTGAGTATAACAGAACTGATATTGCAGGCGAAAACCTGAGATAAATCCAACCAGGAAGTGCTGTTATTCTGAAACCTCTCTTGCATTCCTACCCTCCATTTAAAGGGATGTCAACCAGATTCCTTTTCCTATGGCTTCCACAAGGTGTGAACAGTCTTTAGACATCGTTTCAGGCTTTTATTTTTTTTAAATGAGTGAGAATGATCACATCGCGTCAGTGGATAGCTAGGTGTCCCCAGATTTGTTCATGCGAGAGACCTTTCCTTTCTCTCTTGTATTGAAAAGGCTACCGTCCGGTTGAAAAATTATTGATTATTTATTGTAAAAACAACCTGAGGATTGATTATAAAAAACGTTTGACATGTCTCTACGAACTTTACGGATACTATTTGGAATTTTCGTCTGCCCTTCGTGACCTGCACGAGCCTGTGGATTACTCAACAAAACGCGCCAACCAAATGAAGGTTTCTGGATATAAAAATAATCTTTATCGAACAAAATGAACATTTATTGTGTAACTGGGAGTCTCATGATTGCAAACATCCGAAGATCATCAAAGGTAAGCGATTAATTATATTGCTTTTCTGACTTTCGTGACCAATCTACTTTGCTGCTAGCTGTTTGTAATGTTTTGTCTGCTGAGAGAGCTGTCCTCACATAAACGCTTGGTTTGCTTTCGCTGTAAAGCTTTTTTGAAATATCACGCCAGGTGGATTAACAACAAGCTAAGCTGTGTTTTGGTATATTGCGCTTGTGATTTCATGAAAATTAAATATTTTTAGTATATTTTTTCATTTTAATTTAAATTTGGCGCTTTGCAATTCAGCGGATGTTGACAAAAATGATCCCGCTAAAGGGATCGGTGTGTGCCAAGAGGTTTTAAGAACAAATTCTTATTTTCAATAATGGCCTAGGAACATGGCCTTGCTCAGGGGCAGAACGACAGATTTGTAGCTTGTCAGCTCAGGGATTCGATCTTGCAACCTTTCGGTTGCTAGTCCAATGCTCAAACCACTAGGCTACCTGCCGCCCCTGTTGTACATCATCTATGCCACCCAGTGGAAACTAATACAGTAGTCATATGTGAACTGAGAGATTTTAAGGTTGTAGATGAGGTGACTCCGCCTCCCCTGTGGGTATACAGGAAGTCAAAGACCACTGGAAATAGGTCTTATCAGTTTAGTTACGACCAGATAGATGTTGGACTGACTAAGAAGATGGTACGCTATTTAATACCTACTCTCTTGCTTTTCTTGATGGCAGGTAGCTTAAATCATTTTTTTAAACAGGTTTTTACAGCTATGTTCTGTTATTTTGTTATGACGTGGATATTTGATTTAAATCAAAGTATTTAAACTATTCTTATTAGTGTTTGAAAGATATCAGTTAAAAACAATACTAAAGGTAGCAATAAGAGGGAATAAGCCTGTATCATCTAAAATGTCCTTTGTGTTCCCATTTTACTGATGCACATAATATAATACCTGAATACAACTTTAATTGGTGTGGCATTTATCCTATTGTGTACTTAAAATATGGTGTTTTTTTGATGAATCAAGAAAATGTCCACATTAATTTTTCTTTTTTTAGACAGAGCAATGGCGATTGTCTATTCAGCACTTCAAAAATATCCGTGTTGAAAATTGTAGTCAAAGCTGTTAGAATTTCCTGTCTGTTCACAAAGAGTAAGCTTGGCTCTTCCTGTGTGGTCTGGACTCAGGCCCCTGCCGTGTGAACTCTTCTTAGACTAGGTGGGTGACTTACCAAATGTGTTACTGTGTTTCAGATCTGAAGGCGGAAGTGAAGCCACTGCGAGGGAGAGAAGGGCAGACTGTCACGCTACACACGGGACTTGCCAAACTACAGAGTGACGCAAAGATATTTTGGCTATTTGGGCCAGTCCGTCCAGAGATAGTCATTGTTGAGAGTCAGGCCTTCAGAGGAGAAATTATAACTGAGTACAAAGGGAGATTCCAAGGCAGATTACATCTGGACAGAGAGACTGGATCTCTCACCGTCAGAAACCTCACCATCAACGACTCTGGACTTTATGAGCTTCAAATCATCAGTGAACAGGTCACCTACCACAATATCATTTTCACAGTCTACGGTGAGTATGTTTTAGACCAGTTTTCAATCAATATCGAACAAGATCTGAAATCAGAGTTACATTGTTCATGGTAAATCCACAAATTCCCTTTCTTCATTGTTCATGATAAATGTGACCTTTAGTCAATGTTGTGCCCAATAATCACTGTAATAACTGTTGGTCTCCTGGTGTCCCAGCTTCAGTGCCTACTCCTAACATCAGAAACACCCCACATAATCCCTCAGTAAACAGTTGGTTGGTCAGTGGGAGCTGTTTTGTGGTGTGTTCTGTGGCGAACGGGAAAGAGGTAACCTTGTCCTGGTACAGAGGAGAGGAGAAACTGAACAATACAAGTAGTCCCCATCAGGCCGACCTGTCTCTCCCTCTGGAAATTAAAGGAAAAAACAGTGACACCTACAGCTGTGTAGCAACCAACCCGGTCAGTAACCAGACAACCATACTTAGCATTGAGGAGCACTGTCTGCAACATGCAGGTATGTCGACAATCCATAGCATACTGATATTGGATCAATTGATATGCGTAATGTGACTCTCATTGTCTGTGCGTCTCTTTCACTCAGACTCCAGTGACTGTGCCCGGTGCATCACCCTGACTGAGTTGGTGGTGCAATCAGTCCTGTCTGCTCTGGTGGCTGTGGCCACGATCGCTCTGCTGGTTCATCACTTCTGGCACAGGAGAAACCCTTAGACTCGGACTTGACTCTCTGGGGTATCACTATTTAAAAAACTGTCCATAGTTTTGCATGGACTTGAACAGTGTGATGATATTGTCATTTACATGACGTAACAAATGTCATGACATAATGAGAAGAAAAAACAAACACCCTTACCTTTCATGAACTAACACTTGTACTTGTCTTTTCTTACTAGTACTGACTTTGCTGATAGCTACACGAGGCAAATGTTTTGATTACTATGACTATGATATGATATGTCTCTTTTAGCTACCTTAAGATAAACGCACAAACTGTAAGTCGCTCTGGATAAGAGCGTCTGCCGAAATTACTCAAATGTGTTTGGAAAAGTAACTATGTACTGGAAACAGTTTTATAACAGAAGTTGTTTTCACTTGCCCACTAATGTCAATTGCTATAGCAAAAGCATAAGGATACCTGTCAAGAATACACAACTTTGTCATAACCGTGAAAAGTATCATGGTGTTTGTTGGTGGACTATTTTGTTTTGTTTTAGGAAAGTGGACATTGCTCTCCTTGTCATAATGCTATCACAGTGTCATTGGTGCTTTCACCCATGGAGATCACAAGTCAGACACATAACAGCACTTTAACAGTGGCCTGTTAAAATATAGTTATTCCAAGTCTTTTCAGCGGGAATTAATCTTGTCAGGTACTAACAAGGACATTGAATCAACAGTTTGTTGTATATTCAAATATGTTAAAAAAAACATGATATTACATATAAATTATTAAAATAACAACATTCTCTCAGCATTTGTATTTTGGCACAATGTTAGGCTAGTTAGCTCACTGAGCAGAGCTCCTGGAGCTGTGCAGCAATAGTGCTGTTGTGACGACAACCCGGATCTTTTTGTTGCGCAATCTGGAGATTGTTATGAGTTTAAAATAGTGTCTAGTGCCTACACTCTGAGCTGAAAAAAAATGATATCTAGAACCTAAAAGGGTTATTCGACTGGCCTCATAGGCAAACCCTTTGAAGAACCCTTTTTGTTTCCATTCCATCCAGGTAGAACTCTTTTGGGTTCCATGTAGAACCCTTTCCACAGAGAGTTCTACATGAAACCCAAAAGGGTTCTAATTGGAACCCAAAAGGCTATTTTCTATCTTGCCCCTCACCCCTAGCACCCAGTTGGGCTGATTCAAGTTTCCCTGCTCCTCAGCACAGATAAAAACAAACAACAAACACTTCTATAGATGCCAAATAGACTACAGGTTTTGGTTCCATATGCATTTCCACAGATGAGATGAGAGGTTGCTGTTGTAGTTAAGTAAACATTATCACAAAAAAGACTGTGCCTTGTAAGGGAATAACCGCACACCTCATCAGTGTGAGAATACAAGAGGCCTCAATATCCAAGTGATATTGATGGCAAACAATGATAAAAGAGGAAGGTAAATTCAATCCATATAAAGCCATATATAAACGTTTGATATAAAATGGTTGAGACTGTAGCTCCACATGGCACCTTCTACGGAGGCAAATGGAATGAAACAGCCAGGGATCCACCTGAATTTTGCATAATAGAAACTCTCATTTTTGTTGCAAAAAGTTTTCAGTTTCGAGGAAACGGTTTCCATCGCTAAACGTTTTGCAACAGTGTCCGACTAATGAATACACTGTCCTAATTAGAGTTCAACTTATGCTATGTTACCTATAACCCTTTATGCTACTATACTGGTTCAATGTTCTAACTAAACTATTTATAACTTTGACCAATTCCCAGAAGTTTAATGAAGATTTAGACAAAGCCCCCAGTCTGCAATAGATCAATCCTTTATTCAGAGAGTACTCTGAAGTCAAAAATGAGGATACAGTAATTTTATAACCCCTCACACACACACACACACACACACATAATTTCTCATTATCTTCTACAAGCCTAGCCATTCCTAACAGTTACTCCCCCTTACCTAAGTTGGGGAGGCCTCTTTCCTGTTATTTGGTTTCAGAGTTATCACAAGTCGACAGTTCAGTTGGCCTTGAATGTCTCAACTCTACCCAGCTCATATTGCGAAACAGTGACACAATGGCCTAGTCACACACATTATGGAATTATGACTCTAACACATTTCATACAATTATACGATTTCAGGGTGGAATCCTTTTGTCAATACTTTAAACATATACATTCCTTTATCAACTAGCAAACCCACAGTTGGTGTCACAAAAACCATAATATCCCACCGGACACACACCGGTTGAATCAACATTGTTTCAACGTAATTTGTCAAGTTATTGTGATGTGGAAAACACATTGGATTTGGCAAAAGTAATCCATGTTGTTTTGAGGGGAACATTTAAACCACCGGAGTACACTGAGCTTACAAAACATTAGGGACACCTTCCTATTATTGATTTGCACCCCCCTCAGACCAGCCTCAATTTGTCAGGACATGGACTCTACAAGATGTCGAAAGCATTCCACAGCGATGCTTCCCACAGTTGTGTCAAGTTGACTGAATGTCCTTTGGGCGGTGGACCATTCTTCATACACTTGGGAAGCTGTTGAGATTGAAAAACACAGCACTGTTGCAGTTTTTGAGACACTCAATCCGGTGCGCCTAGCACCTACTACCTACGATACCCCGTTCAAAGGCACTTAAATATTTTGTCTCACCAATGGCAAACATACACAATCCATGTCTCAAGGCTTCAAAAAAATCCTTATTTTACCTGTCTCCTCCCCTTCATCTACACTGATTGAAGTGGATTTAACAGGTAAAGTCAATAAGGAATCATAGCTTCCACCTGGATTCACCTGGTCAGTCTGTCATGGAAAGAGCAGGTGTTCCTAATATGTTGTACACTCAGTGTACAGTGTGTCATCATGGTAACCAATGTTCAACATAGACTAACCTTATATGACATATGTTGATTTGTACCTTTGAAACGACATCAGATCGTCAACGTTATATCCACTATCAGAAGAAAAAAAACAATAGCCTGGGCAGCACCTCCTACTGGAGAGTTAATCTATCTACAGCTACCCATTTGGTCTCCCATCCAGGGTCTTCACCAAGCTCAGTTTTGATATTTGTCACTGCCTAGTACCAATGTGCTATCGTGAGAATGATTACTGAGAGATCTCTTAATAACTAAATAGATTCACTGTTGCTATCGAAGTCATTCCAAAGGACAGGTTCAACAGAGCAAATGAAACGTAACCATACTTTATAGGTCATATTTCGTCAATTATACTATTTAGGCCTTTATAGCGTTTGCAAAGTCACCAACAGCTTTTGTTTTAAGTTCAACCCAGTGTTCAACTAAAAATAGACAATACATATAGGCCTATGGTTTTTAGCTTTTTTTTTTTTTTAAAGAATAGGACCAAATCAAATCAAACTTGAAATACATTTTATGGTTGACATGGAGACCTGAATCCAACATATAATTTGTATATTTTGTAAACAAACTGGATATTGTATTGCGTTTGGTTGTCAACGCAACCAAATGTAATTTGAAGGAGATGCTTCTTCTGCTGGGATAGTTTCATCTGTGCCACTGACTTAGTCTGGCTTTAATTCCAGTTTGTCTACAAATTAATCATGTATTTGTTGGATTCACATAAGTTAAGGAATAGGACTACTCAAAACCAATCAAAAATGAAATGCACTTCAAATAAAGTTTGATTTAATGCTATTCTTTAACTTCGATTTTTGGTTGAGATGGAGATGTGAATCGGACATATTTTTTTTAAACATGACCTTTATTTAACTAGGGAAGTCAGTTAAGAACAAATTCTTATTTACAATGACGGCCTACCCCGACAGCGCTGAGCCAACTGTGTGCCGCCCAATGGGACTCCCCAATCACTGCCAGATGTGAGGCAGCCTGGATTTTAACCAGGTACTGCAGTGACCCCTCTTGAACCGTCTTAGACCACTGCACCACTCGGGATAATATCAATTATTAATTTGAAGACGAAATAGAATTAAAGCCAGACTAAGTCAGTGGCACAAAAAAATGCATCTCCTTCAAATGTTGATGTTTTGTTGCATTGGCAACCAAACACAACTCAATATCACTATTGTAATACAGTAAATAGTCTATTAACTTGTTGACAAGTTAACAAGTGATATGTTGGATTTACGTCTCCAACTAATCCAAAAATGGAAGTTAAATAATAGGATTAAACCAGTGGCTCAGTTGAAACTATCCTACCATTAGATAAATACAGTATATTTTAAATGTTTATATTTGCTGTGTTGTCAACCAAACACAGTTCAAGGGCAATTCCACCACTTTTCAACCTCATTTTCATTTTCTACATCACAATACCAGTCTCTGTAACAGCTGTTGGAAGGAGAGGACCAAAGTGCAGCGTCGTACATGTTCATATTTATTTATTGAACACTAAATACAAAGATAACAAGAGAATAAATGAAACCGAAACAGTCCCGTAAGGTGCAAACACTTATATGGAAAACAACTACCCACAAAACCCATGTGGGCAAGAGCTACCTAAGTATGGTTCCCAATCAGAGACAACGACAGACAGCTGTCCCTGATTGAGAACCATACACAGCCAAAAACAAAGAAAAAAAAACATAGAAAAAGGAACATAGAATGCCCACCCTAGTCACACCCTGGCCTAACCAAAATAGAGAATAAAAACCTCTCTATGGCCAGGGCGTGACAGTCTCTACATACGTGAAAATGGTGTATGTATACGTTTTGTGGAAAAAAATATAGACATTTATTCATGTGATGGCATCATCAAAGGTTAAAACATTTAAGGCCTCCTGAGTGGGGCGGTGGTCTAAGGCGCTGCATCGCAGTACGAGTTATGGCACTAAAGATTCTGGGTTTGAGTCCAGGCTCTGTCGCAGACGGCCGTGACCAGGAATCCCATGGGGCGGTGAACAATTGGCCCAGCGTTGTCTGGGTTAGGGGAGTGTTTGGCCAGCAGAGATGTCCTTGTCCCATCGCGCCCTAGCGACTCACTCCTGTAGCGGGACAGGTGCAGTGCATACTGACACCATCACCAGGCGTATGGTGTTTCCTCTGACACAGTAGTGTGGCTGGCTTCTGGGTTTAGTGGACATTGTTTCAAGAAGCAGTGCAGCTTGGTTGGGTTGTGTTTCTGAGGACACACGGCTCTCGACCTTCACCTCTCCCGAGTCCGTAAGGGAGTTGAAGCCATGAGACAAGACTAACTACCAATTGGATACCAAACAATGGGGTAAACAAATATATATATATATATATATATATATATATATATATTTAAAAAAAGTTAAAACAGTGATTTTCAAACATGAGAATCGCAGTGAAGTGAGGAGCACCATGATGTCACAGAAGCATTTTTTAGCCACAGATGATAGAAATGCGCTGTAGACAGTACACTGGTTTGGTACTGGAAATAATGAATATAAGGTTGAAAAGTGGTGGACTTGCCTTTTAAGGCTATCTTTAAAAAAAATGTAAATATTTGTTCAACTGTTGGTCAATTTCTTCAACAAATAATCAGGTCTATATAATTATCAAACATACATTAGTAATGGAAAGGAAACACAGAGTCTTTGTTTAAGTATTAAAATACTCCTTTAGTAATACAATTGTAGTCAGAAGTTGGTACAGTGTAGAGGAGGGATTATTTGCTGCATAAAACACATCCTTTGTTCATGACAAAATGTACATTCTGTTTTTACAGTGGCAGGGACACAGTCTAATGGGTTCTTTTTCTTCAATGGGGAAGAAGATGAAATTGAGCGTTGGACTTGTAACCGAAAGGTTGCAAGTTCAAATCCCCGAACTGACAAGGTACAAATCTGTCGTTCTGCCCCTAAACAGGCAGTTAACCCACTGTTCCTAGGCCGTCATTGAAAATAAGAATTTGTTCTTAACTGATTGCCAAGTTAAATAAAGGTAAAATGAAAATAAATAAATAAAAATGCAGGGTCTGACAGAGTAGGCTACACCACAGAGTCCTCCTCTTCTGGACTCCCTGAGGTGGATACACAGCACCCTGTACAGTGAGCACAAAAACAATTGCGTATTTCAACACTGCTCATACCATACAGTATCAACCATGACAGGAGTACTTTGTCTTTAGGCTACTCAAGAAGGATGTCACTTACCTTTAATATATTTCTTTTTCCAGATGCAGCATATTACGATAAATAACTTTAGGCCTATTCCAAGGACTATCACAACGATTGTGATTAGATTAGGATCAGACTCTGTCGGAATAAAAACAGGGAACAAACTGATGAATCCCAAAACAATGTATACACTTTACCCTGTTTCTTCTCATAATTGAATTTGATAGTGTTGCTAAATTGTTCTACTTTTTTTGCTTAATTTAATCAATAGCAAAAAGAATGGAACTGAATGCTGTCTGTGTGGGCTGTTCCTGTCGATAAATATGACTGTTTTATCTGGTGTCTAACCCACAGCGCTGGAAGAATAGAAGTGACAGGGGATCCAAGTAAACTAATTAACCAGTCCAATAGCAAAGTAGATGTTGCACATTACCATTAATGACATACCTACAAACTGAAGGCAGAGTGTTTCAATGTTGAGTTTGGTTGTCTGGTTGCCGACTGGGTTGGCAGCCACACAGCTGTAGATATTGTTGTCCGGTAGCTTTATCTCCAGATGGAGAGACAGGTTGGTGGAGAGGTCAGGGCTGCTGGTCTGGTTGAGTCTCTTCTCTCCTCTGTACCAGGACAGGGTCATGTCTCTCCGGTTCTCCACAGAACACACCACTGAACAGCTCCCCTTCTCTGATGAACTGTCCAGAAAATCACCTTCAGGGATTTTTCTGACTTGAGGAAGTGGTACTGGAGCTGGGATATTAAAATTCAAACAATGATTTAACACAGATTCATGTCATTAATATTGGTCCTCTGGGTAGGAGGACAACTCTCACCAGTAACACAATTGTGGTGAGCACATTCCGTTTTTTATTTATCACTTTGGTGCAGTTTTCACAAGTATGTGGTACATTTTCACAACTTTAAGCACAAATCTAAACAGATCAAAACTGCTCAATTCAAAACTAAGCACATTCTCAATTGACTGAGTGCAACAAACAGTCACTTGTTCACTGCACAAAATCACTCTTTCAATTTTCATTCATATTCAAAGTATTTGCTCGTCACAAAGCAAAACTTGGTGTGACGTTGACACAGTGGTAGGATTTTACTGTGAGGAGGCAACAATGCGGATCTAGTTTTTCTTGCCAGACTGAGGCTTTTCATTTAGAAAGTGAAGAATTATGCTGTTGACTGAACACAACATACAAACAAAAATAACATACAGCTCCTGCCTCCTCTGGCATAAGCTGTTGCCATTATACCCGTAGGCTACACAGTCAAAACTCGTACCAGGAAATTAACAATAAACAAGGGAATCGTTTAATATTAGTTTTGATATACCTCCACGTTTTAATTGTTATATATGATCACATTATAGTTGTAAGTTTCGATAAGTATGCCTAGGCTAAATACATGATTAGACAGAGCATTTTAGGCTACGGAGCAAAGCACAACATGAGGTTTTGCGCGCACAATCCAATTGTCGCCGTTCGACCACAAACTCTAAACATGGTTATTTTTATCTGACAGGTGATCAAAAAACAAGACATCGGATAACATGGCTAACCCCACATTATTACAAGAACATACATGTGATTCGCCTAAACCGTTTCCATTCTCAATGTCTGGTTAGGCCTATTCATAATACGGCTTTAGATTCGGTGACTGGGGACATAATAACAATCGCTACAATGGTGTTGTAAATATCAGAATTTAATTGATACACTATAAGATTATGATTTTAGCTGGTGATACTGTAGCAGTTACAGTGACAAGTCACAAAAGTTTATATTGTGCAATGTTGCTTGGGGCAGAAATGGCATACAGTATACTACATCAATTCCTTTTACTGAAGCCTTCTGTTAGACAATTCATGCCACAATAATCCTATATTTCACGATTTCTTCTCAAAAACTGTTTCAGTAAGTCAAAAAAAAATCTCAACATGCTCCAAAATTTAATTAAAAAATGGGAAATGTTATTTATCCTCTATTTTTAATTCTATTCAGCACTTCAAAAATATCCGTTTTGAAAATTGTATCATGTATTTTGTGCTATTTGATTAAATTTTACAATAAAATTACTAATTGGTGAGCCTGTATCATTCTCTGATATACAGTATTGGTGACTAAATCCAATGTTCATGTTATTTTCTGAAGAAAACAGGATTTTTCATGAATGACTCAGGGTTGAAAGATGTTTTGACCTCAAATGAATCCTAATTCAAAGGTTGTTGTACCAAGAGTTTTGAAAATATACCTTACATCAGAAAAATGTGCCAAAGTGATTGAAAAAAACTGCAACAACATGGCTAGCATTATAATATAGCCTATTATATAATAATTATTGTTATCATGTATTATAATACTACAAATAATATAGTGCCTATAATAAGTATATTATTGTGCTACAAAATGGGATGGATTGAATTATTGTTATTTTTAAAATTACCTTCAATTTACTAGGCAAGTCAGTTAAGAACAAATTCTTATTTACAATGACAGCCTACACCGGCCATATCCTGACGACGCTGCACCAATTGTGCGCAGCCCTTTGGGACTCCTAATCACGACCGGTTGTGACACAGCCTGGATGAGGTATTGAACATGTCTCTGGTCTGTGTGGTTGAATCTGTGCTTCAAATTCACTACTTAATTGAGGGACCTTCAGATGTTGTATGTAGCTATCAGGTACACAGGAAGGGGTAGTCATTCAAAAATCATATTATTATATTATTTCACACAGAGTATGTGATTTGTTAGGCCAATCTTAACTATTAACTATTTTAGGCTTGTTCTAACGAAGTGGGTTGAACATTTTATAGAGTTTTCTTTTCACTTTGACATTATGGAGTATTTTGTGTAGATTAATGACAAAACAACCCTATTGGTCTAAATCCATGTCAACCCCACTTTGTAACACAACAAAATGTTAAAAAGTCCACTGGGGGCGAATATTATAGGCACTGTGTAATGTTTTGTGTCACACCTATTACTGTAAGGTATGGGCATTGGGTCCCACTTAAAACCCTGTTATATATATAAACCAATACTCACCATAGACAGTTAGATAGAATCTCTGAGATGTTTTGTGTGTATTGAAAAAGTCTAGCTGATAAACTCCAGAGTTGTTGAGGGTGAGATTTCTGATGGTGAGAGATCCAGTTTCTCTGTCCAGCTGCAGTTTCTCTCGGAATCTTCCTTTGAATTCTGTGATGTTCTCTCCTCTGATGACCTGACTCTCAACTATTGAGGTGTTTGGAATGACTGGACCAAAGAACCAAAATATCTTATCAGCCTGTAGTCCAGTTAGTCCAGTGTGTAGAGTGACAGACTGCCTCTCTCTCCCTGTCAATGTATTGACTTCAGCATTCACAGCTCCCAACAGATCTGGAATCAAACAAATAAAATATTAATGTGTTGTTCAGTAGCAAAGACAAAAGGCACATATCATTCTGTGTGTGTGTGTCAAGGTTATTATAGTTTTGTTTTAATTTGAAATTCAGTTGACCTTAAGTTTGTTTTCAGATCCACTTTACTAGTTTTTATTTAGTTTAAGTTTTATAAAAACATGTATTTTTTAGGTTTAAGGTTATAGGTTAGGTTTAAAGGTAAACTCAGCAAGATTACGTAGACACCACAAATTAAACTGAAGTACTGGGTCTATGGCAGGGGTGTCAAAGTCAAATGGACGGAGGGCCAAATAAAAAAATCAGCTACAAGACGAGGGCCGGACTGTTCGAATGTTCATTGAAAAATTTTTAAATTACGCATATAGTCTAGTGAACCTAATTGAACCTACTGAAAACCTAACAAATATATTACAATATGATCAGATAAATAAAGCAATATTTTCTTATGGCTCTGTCAGTAATCTTTAATTTTCAACAGACACAAAAGACAAATTTCCTTTATATAAATATCCCCATAACATGAACATTAAATGAAAGAAACCGGTATTCAAGGCACCATCAGTAGACTATATTTTCTATTTTAGCAAAAGTGGGCTAAATTTACTTCAAAGAAAAAACAATAATAGCAATTTTCTATCATCCACTCAACTGAAATATTTTTAAAATATAATTGGATTGAAATACAAAAAAATAAAGTGCAAAAATCTATTAATCAAAAACAACACTTTGTTTAAGGAGAAGTAACATGCAGTGAAAACAAATATTAAATTTTAACTTTTAAACTTGAACTGAGTAAAAACTCTAAATATGTGATTGCACAGTAATGTTCACTTGTTTGAGGTTGAGGGTGATACTTGGTGGTGTCCCATCTTTTCCACAAGTTCATCAATGTTCGGGGTAAGGCTCTGAGCTGAAGAAATCCTCAGAATTGAGTGGAGGTGTTCAGCAGTAAGTCGACTTCTGTGTGATGTTTTGTTCAGGTTCATCAAAGAAAACAGTTGTTCACACAGGTATGTGCTGCCAAACATAGACAACGTTTGAGCAGCCTGGATGCGCAGCTGGGGCATTGTGCCGGGGAGGAAACGGGCGAACTCCGCAGCACCCACTGCCGCATATTTTGCCCTCAGTGCATCATTGCATTGGAGGTCAATCAACTCCATTTGGAGGTTTGGTGGTGAGCTTTCCACGTCAACAGCAAATGGGTTACCGAGCAGTTCCAACCTGCTTTTTTGTGCTTCAAAGTCAGCAAATCGGCGTCGAAAGTCAGCGGCAAGCATACCTATTTTATCAGCCAACTGTGTGCTCGGGAACGCACTGGTAGAGAGCTTCTCTTTCATGGTCTGGCAGCTGGGAAAGTGGCTCAAATTTTCTTTCCGCATCTGCGTCTCCCACAGAGTCAGTTTGGTTTTAAATGCCTTCACTGTACTGTACATATCAGAGATGACACGATCCCGACCCTGCAGCTGCAAGTTTATTGCATTCAGATGACTCGTAATGTCACACAGAAAAGCCATTTCACACAGAAACATTTCGTCTCGGAGTTGTGTTGTGTCTTTCCCTTTGCTGTCCAAGAACAGACAAATCTCCTCACGAAGCTCGAAACATCTTTGAAGCACCTTTCCCTGGCTTAGCCATCGCACCTCTGTGTGATAAGGCAAATCACCATGCTCCGTTTCTAACTCCGTCAGAAATGCCTTGAACTGGCGGTGATTCAAACCTTTGGCTCTGATAAAGTTAACTGTGCGCGTGATGATGCTCATTACATGCTCCATTTTCAAGGCTTTACCGCACAACGCTTCCTGGTGTATGATACAATGATAAGCTGTCAGCTCACCTGTCGCGTTTTCCTCTTGCATCTTTTCCCGTATCTTCGCCACCAGTCCGCTCCTGTGTCCACACATCGCAGGTGCTCCGTCGGTTGTCAAACCCACGAGTTTTTCCCAAGGCAGCTCCATCTCATTTACACATCTTGACACCTCTTCATACAAATCATGCCCCGTAGTTGTGCCATGCATAGGACGTAAAGCCAAAAACTCCTCTGTCACGCTTAGGTTGGAGTCCACTCCGCGGATGAAAATTGACAACTGGGCAATGTCAGAAATGTCGGTGCTCTCATCCACAGCCAAGGAATATGCAATAAAATCTTTTCCCTTTTTCACAAGCTGCTCTTTTAGATTGATGGACAACTGGTCTACTCTCTCGGCAATGGTGTTTCTGCTCAGACTCACATTTAAAAAGAGTTGCCTTTTTTCTGGGCAAACTTCGTCACAAACTTTAATCATGCAGTTTTTGATGAAATCCCCCTCCGTAAATGGCCGGGCTGATTTAGCGATCTCTTCGTTTCATAATGTCGTCTCAGATTATACTCTTTCAGTACCGCCACACTTTCTCCACACAGAAGACACACAGGTTTTCCAGCTACCTTCGTGAACATATACTCCGACTCCCACCTTGTTTGAAACCCCCGGTTCTCAGTATCCACCTTCCGTTTTGCCATTTTTGATGGGTATCTGAAAGTTAATTTTACTGTGATGCTGACGACTGCTGTGCCAATAAATATTGAAATGAAGCAGCCTACTGCTCGGTGCGTCACCTTTGCATTGTGGGAAATGTAGTATTGGTGCGTGTAAAAGATCTGCGGGCTGCCGGCTTGCTGCGGGCCGGTTCTAATAATAAATCAAGATCATCCCAGGGGCCGTAAAAAACCTTCTTGCGGGCCGGATGTGGCCCGCGGGCCTTGACTCTGACATATGTGGTCTATGGCCACAACCTAGGGCTCGGTTTCCCAAAAGCAGTACAAAGTTAATCAGTAGAACCTTCATAGGAACATCTTTAAAATCTCCGAGCTGTTATTCCAAAGCAATCTCTAATAGGCTAGCCTACACATTATGAGGAGACCTGCCTGTTGTAACCAGCAGTGCAAAAAGGTATTAGGTGAACAATAGGTAATTAAAGGAATGAGAACAACAGTAAAAAAAGACAGTGAAAAATAAAAGTAGCGAGGCTATAACAGTCGCGAGGCTATATACAGGCACCGGTTGGTCGGGCTGATTGAGGTAGCATGTACATGTAGATATGGTTAAAGTGACTATGAATTTATGATAAACAGAGAGTAGCAGCCATGTAAAAGAGGTTTTATGGGGGAACATAATGGAAATCGTACGGGTAGCCATTTGATTACCTGTTCAGGAGTCTTGTGAATTGGGGGTAAAAACAAACACCGACACGAAGTACAATTTTTATAGGAATAGCCTACTTACCGATGATGAAAAGTACTGATATTCCCAAATATTGAAGCGTTGTCATTTTATAGTTCTCTATTACTGTGACTTCATAGGTCTCTTCACGGCCACTTTACGCTCTCTACGCTTTCAGGCGGGCGCACCTTTAATAGTTGAAGTTAGGGCAGTTAGGCCCCTCCCTCTTTTTGTATAGAATGTTCCAGTGTTCATGGTGACGCTTTCGGGTCACTACTTTCACCTCTTACTTTTATCGGCGGATTCCAGAAAGGGTTCGCTTGGTAAGCGGTCTATGTTAGTGTATAAGCGCAGAAGTATAGGCTACCCGCAGCTATTCAATAGTTTAGAGCAGCTAGCTAGCCTCTCCATCGGGGTGCTCTGCTGTACCATCTCGTTTGTGTTTCGTCCTTGTTTTTATTACTTGTGACAGTGTGCCAACCTGGGCGATACTCGGTTTGGTCTAGCGGTATTGCGGCGCTGAGGGTTTGTTTTAGTCGTATGTGAAGACAGCGAGATGACGTAGATGCACAAAGTAAACGGGGTCAATTGTCACAACCTGGTCCCGGTTTCCCAAAAGCCCAAAAAGTTAATCAGTAGAACCTTCATAGGAACATCTTTAAATCCCCGAGCTGTTTCCCAAAGCAATCTTTATTATTGTTGCACTTCAAAAAGCTCGTAATCTAACGATGATAACTTCATAGTCGACCACATATAACGTTAACAATCTTTGCAATTGATACATTCCAGCAATGTATAAAAATATGGTTGAAATGAAAACCGAGATGATTCCATGCCATGGTCAATCAATTGAGTTATCAGAATGACGGCACAAACCGTAATTCTCTTACCAAACTTTGCTTCTGCGCCGTTCAAAGACCGACTACAGATGGATGCTCAGACTGGATCTCTCTCACCATCAGAAACCTCACCATCAACGACACTGGACTTTATCAGCTTCAAATCATCAGTGAACAGGTCACCTACCACAATATCATTTTCACAGTCTACGGTGACTATGTTTTAAATCAAGTCAAGAGACTAGTTTTCAATCAACATCGAACAAGATCTGTATTCAGAATTACATTGTTCATGGTAAACACACACATTCCCTTTCCTCATTGTTCATGATAAATGTGACCGTTAGTCAATGTTGTGCCCAATAATCACTGTAATAACTGTTGGTCTCCTGGTGTCCCAGCTTCAGTGCCTACTCCTAACATCAGAAACACCCCACATAATCCCTCAGTCGACAGTCGGTTGGTCAGTGGGAGCTGTCCTGTGGTGTGTCCTGTGGTGTGTTCTGTGGTGAACGGGAAAGAAGTAACCTTGTCCTGGTACAGAGGAGAGAAGAACGGGAAACCCATTCTCCTTCTGAAAGGCACACATACATACTCCATGTCTGAAGGCTTTAAAAACAATCCTTATTTAACCTGTCTCCTCACCTTCATCTACACTGATTGAAGTCGATTTAGTAGGTGACATCAATGGGTGACATCAATTGCCTCGTTAAATAAAGGTTCAATACAAAAATATGTATAAAAAAAACAAGGGATCGAAGCTTTCACCTGGAATCCTCTGGTCAGTCTACAGTATGTCATGGAAAGAGCATGTGTTGGATACTCAGTGTATGTCATCATGGTAACCAATTTTCAACATAGACAAACCTTGTTTAACATATGTTGATTTTGTACTTTTGAAACGACATCAGATCTTCAACGTTATACTCACTATCAGAAAAAAACCAATAGGCTGGGCAACACCTCCTACTGGAGAGTTAATCTATATACAGCTACCCATTTGGTCTCCCATCCAGGGTCTTAATTAAGCCCATCTTTGATATTTCTCACTGACTATTACCAATGTGCTATTGTGAGAATGATTGAGAGATCTCTAAATAACTAAATAGATTCACTGTTGCTTTCGAAGTCATTCCAAAGGATATGTTTAACAAAGCAAATGAAACGTAACCATACTTTACAATTAATTTATCAATTATACTATTTAGGCCTTTATAGCTATTGTTTAAAATTCAACAAAGGGTCCAACTAAAAATAGATAATACATATAGGCCTTGGGTTTCAAGCTTTGGTTGATTTATCATTTTAACATAATTGACATGTGGTATTCACGTCTCCATCTCAACCAAAAATTAAGAGTTAGTACTAAATCAAACCAATCAAACATTAAATGCACCTTAAATCAAGTTTGATTTGATTTAGTGCTATTCTTTAACTGTGATTTTTGGTTGAGATGGAGATGTGAATCTGACGCATCAATTATTCATTTGTAGACGAACTGGAATTAAAGCCAGACTAAAACAAAAGATACATCTCCTTCAAATGTTGATATTTGGTTGCATTGGCAACCAAACACAATTCAAAATCACTTGTGTAATACAGTAAATAGCCTATTAACGTGTCGACAAGTTAACAAGTGATATGTTGGATTTAGGTCTCCAAATAAACCAAAAATGTAAGTAAAATAATAGCATTGAGCCAGTGGCTCAGATGAAACTATCCTACCATTAGATATATAAAGTATATTTTAAATGTTGATATTTGGTCCCGATGTCAACCAAACAAAGTTCAATATGACTTTTGTAATACAGTAAATAGCCAAAAGTTTAAGGGCAATTCCACCACTTTTCAACCTCATTTTCAATTTCTCCATCACAATTCCAGTCTCTACATATGTGAAAATGGTGCATGTATACATTTTGTGGAAAAAATACATAAATGTATTAATGTGATGGCATCGGCGGTGGTCTAAGGCACTGCATCGCAGAACGAGCTGTGGCACTAAAGATTCTGGGTTTGAATCCTGGCTCTGTCGCAGCCGGCCGGGACCAGGAATCCCATGGGGCGGTGAACAATTGGCCCAGCGTTGTCCGGGTTAGGGGAGTGTTTGGCCAGCAGGGATGTCCTTGTCCCATCGCGCTCTAGCGACTCACTCCTGTAGCGGGACGGGTGCAGTGCACACTGACACCATCACCAGGTGTATGCGGTTTCCTCTGACACAGTAGTGTGGCTGGCTTCTGGGTTTAGTGGGCATTGTTTCAAGAAGCAGTGCAGCTTGGTTGGGTTGTGTTTCTGAGGACACACGGCTCTCGACCTTCACCTCTCCCGAGTCCGTAAGGGAGTTGAAGCCATGAGACAAGACTAACTACCAATTGGATACCAAACAATGGGGTAAACAAATATATATATATATATATATATATATATATATATATATATATATATATATATATATATATATATTTAAAAAAAGTTAAAACAGTGATTTTCAAACATGAGAATCGCAGTGAAGTGAGGAGCACCATGATGTCACAGAAGCATTTTTTAGCCACAGATGATAGAAATGCGCTGTAGACAGTACACTGGTTTGGTACTGGAAATAATGAATATAAGGTTGAAAAGTGGTGGACTTGCCTTTTAAGGCTATCTTTAAAAAAAATGTAAATATTTGTTCAACTGTTGGTCAATTTCTTCAACAAATGATCAGGTCTATATAATTATCAAACATACATTAGTAATGGAAAGGAAACACAGAGTCTTTGTTTAAGTATTAAAATACTCCTTTAGTAATACAATTGTAGTCAGAAGTTGGTACAGTGTAGAGGAGGGATTATTTGCTGCATAAAACACATCCTTTGTTCATGACAAAATGTACATTCTGTTTTTACAGTGGCAGGGACACAGTCTAATGGGTTCTTTTTCTTCAATGGGGAAGAAGATGAAATTGAGCGTTGGACTTGTAACCGAAAGGTTGCAAGTTCAAATCCCCGAACTGACAAGGTACAAATCTGTCGTTCTGCCCCTAAACAGGCAGTTAACCCACTGTTCCTAGGCCGTCATTGAAAATAAGAATTTGTTCTTAACTGATTGCCAAGTTAAATAAAGGTAAAATGAAAATAAATAAATAAAAATGCAGGGTCTGACAGAGTAGGCTACACCACAGAGTCCTCCTCTTCTGGACTCCCTGAGGTGGATACACAGCACCCTGTACAGTGAGCACAAAAACAATTGCGTATTTCAACACTGCTCATACCATACAGTATCAACCATGACAGGAGTACTTTGTCTTTAGGCTACTCAAGAAGGATGTCACTTACCTTTAATATATTTCCTTTTCCAGATGCAGCATATTACGATAAATAACGTTAGGCCTATTCCAAGGACTATCACAACGATTGTGATTAGATTAGGATCAGACTCTGTCGGAATAAAAACAGGGAACAAACTGATGAATCCCAAAACAATGTATACACTTTACCCTGTTTCTTCTCATAATTGAATTTGATAGTGTTGCTAAATTGTTCTACTTTTTTTGCTTAATTTAATCAATAGCAAAAAGAATGGAACTGAATGCTGTCTGTGTGGGCTGTTCCTGTCGATAAATATGACTGTTTTATCTGGTGTCTAACCCACAGCGCTGGAAGAATAGAAGTGACAGGGGATCCAAGTAAACTAATTAACCAGTCCAATAACAAAGTAGATGTTGCACATTACCATTAATGACATACCTACAAACTGAAGGCAGAGTGTTTCAATGTTGAGTTTGGTTGTCTGGTTGCCGACTGGGTAGGCAGCCACACAGCTGTAGATATTGTTGTCCGGTAGCTTTATCTCCAGATGGAGAGACAGGTTGGTGGAGAGGTCAGGGCTGCTGGTCTGGTTGAGTCTCTTCTCTCCTCTGTACCAGGACAGGGTCATGTCTCTCCGGTTCTCCACAGAACACACCACTGAACAGCTCCCCTTCTCTGATGAACTGTCCAGAAAATCACCTTCAGGGATTTTTCTGACTTGAGGAAGTGGTACTGGAGCTGGGATATTAAAATTCAAACAATGATTTAACACAGATTCATGTCATTAATATTGGTCCTCTGGGTAGGAGGACAACTCTCACCAGTAACACAATTGTGGTGAGCACATTCCGTTTTTTATTTATCACTTTGGTGCAGTTTTCACAAGTATGTGGTACATTTTCACAACTTTAAGCACAAATCTAAACAGATCAAAACTGCTCAATTCAAAACTAAGCACATTCTCAATAGACTGAGTGCAACAAACAGTCACTTGTTCACTGCACAAAATCACTCTTTCAATTTTCATTCATATTCAAAGTATTTGCTCGTCACAAAGCAAAACTTGGTGTGACGTTGACACAGTGGTAGGATTTTACTGTGAGGAGGCAACAATGCGGATCTAGTTTTTCTTGCCAGACTGAGGCTTTTCATTTAGAAAGTGAAGAATTATGCTGTTGACTGAACACAACATACAAACAAAAATAACATACAGCTCCTGCCTCCTCTGGCATAAGCTGTTGCCATTATACCCGTAGGCTACACAGTCAAAACTCGTACCAGGAAATTAACAATAAACAAGGGAATCGTTTAATATTAGTTTTGATATACCTCCACGTTTTAATTGTTATATATGATCACATTATAGTTGTAAGTTTCGATAAGTATGCCTAGGCTAAATACATGATTAGACAGAGCATTTTAGGCTACGGAGCAAAGCACAACATGAGGTTTTGCGCGCACAATCCAATTGTCGCCGTTCGACCACAAACTCTAAACATGGTTATTTTTATCTGACAGGTGATCAAAAAACAAGACATCGGATAACATGGCTAACCCCACATTATTACAAGAACATACATGTGATTCGCCTAAACCGTTTCCATTCTCAATGTCTGGTTAGGCCTATTCATAATACGGCTTTAGATTCGGTGACTGGGGACATAATAACAATCGCTACAATGGTGTTGTAAATATCAGAATTTAATTGATACACTATAAGATTATGATTTTAGCTGGTGATACTGTAGCAGTTACAGTGACAAGTCACAAAAGTTTATATTGTGCAATGTTGCTTGGGGCAGAAATGGCATACAGTATACTACATCAATTCCTTTTACTGAAGCCTTCTGTTAGACAATTCATGCCACAATAATCCTATATTTCACGATTTCTTCTCAAAAACTGTTTCAGTAAGTCAAAAAAAAATCTCAACATGCTCCAAAATTTAATTAAAAAATGGGAAATGTTATTTATCCTCTATTTTTAATTCTATTCAGCACTTCAAAAATATCCGTTTTGAAAATTGTATCATGTATTTTGTGCTATTTGATTAAATTTTACAATAAAATTACTAATTGGTGAGCCTGTATCATTCTCTGATATACAGTATTGGTGACTAAATCCAATGTTCATGTTATTTTCTGAAGAAAACAGGATTTTTCATGAATGACTCAGGGTTGAAAGATGTTTTGACCTCAAATGAATCCTAATTCAAAGGTTGTTGTACCAAGAGTTTTGAAAATATACCTTACATCAGAAAAATGTGCCAAAGTGATTGAAAAAAACTGCAACAACATGGCTAGCATTATAATATAGCCTATTATATAATAATTATTGTTATCATGTATTATAATACTAAAAATAATATAGTGCCTATAATAAGTATATTATTGTGCTACAAAATGGGATGGATTGAATTATTGTTATTTTTAAAATTACCTTCAATTTACTAGGCAAGTCAGTTAAGAACAAATTCTTATTTACAATGACAGCCTACACCGGCCATATCCTGACGACGCTGCACCAATTGTGCGCAGCCCTTTGGGACTCCTAATCACGACCGGTTGTGACACAGCCTGGATGAGGTATTGAACATGTCTCTGGTCTGTGTGGTTGAATCTGTGCTTCAAATTCACTACTTAATTGAGGGACCTTCAGATGTTGTATGTAGCTATCAGGTACACAGGAAGGGGTAGTCATTCAAAAATCATATTATTATATTATTTCACACAGAGTATGTGATTTGTTAGGCCAATCTTAACTATTAACTATTTTAGGCTTGTTCTAACGAAGTGGGTTGAACATTTTATAGAGTTTTCTTTTCACTTTGACATTATGGAGTATTTTGTGTAGATTAATGACAAAACAACCCTATTGGTCTAAATCCATGTCAACCCCACTTTGTAACACAACAAAATGTTAAAAAGTCCACTGGGGGCGAATATTATAGGCACTGTGTTTTGTGTCACACCTATTACTGTAAGGTATGGGCATTGGGTCCCACTTAAAACCCTGTTATATATATAAACCAATACTCACCATAGACAGTTAGATAGAATCTCTGAGATGTTTTGTGTGTATTGAAAAAGTCTAGCTGATAAACTCCAGAGTTGTTGAGGGTGAGATTTCTGATGGTGAGAGATCCAGTTTCTCTGTCCAGCTGCAGTTTCTCTCGGAATCTTCCTTTGAATTCTGTGATGTTCTCTCCTCTGATGACCTGACTCTCAACTATTGAGGTGTTTGGAATGACTGGACCAAAGAACCAAAATATCTTATCAGCCTGTAGTCCAGTTAGTCCAGTGTGTAGAGTGACAGACTGCCTCTCTCTCCCTGTCAATGTATTGACTTCAGCATTCACAGCTCCCAACAGATCTGGAATCAAACAAATAAAATATTAATGTGTTGTTCAGTAGCAAAGACAAAAGGCACATATCATTCTGTGTGTGTGTGTCAAGGTTATTATAGTTTTGTTTTAATTTGAAATTCAGTTGACCTTAAGTTTGTTTTCAGATCCACTTTACTAGTTTTTATTTAGTTTAAGTTTTATAAAAACATGTATTTTTAGGTTTAAGGTTATAGGTTAGGTTTAAAGGTAAACTCAGCAAGATTACGTAGACACCACAAATTAAACTGAAGTACTGGGTCTATGGCCACAACCTAGGGCTCGGTTTCCCAAAAGCAGTACAAAGTTAATCAGTAGAACCTTCATAGGAACATCTTTAAAATCTCCGAGCTGTTATTCCAAAGCAATCTCTAATAGGCTAGCCTACACATTATGAGGAGACCTGCCTGTTGTAACCAGCAGTGCAAAAAGGTATTAGGTGAACAATAGGTAATTAAAGGAATGAGAACAACAGTAAAAAAAGACAGTGAAAAATAAAAGTAGCGAGGCTATAACAGTCGCGAGGCTATATACAGGCACCGGTTGGTCGGGCTGATTGAGGTAGCATGTACATGTAGATATGGTTAAAGTGACTATGAATTTATGATAAACAGAGAGTAGCAGCCATGTAAAAGAGGTTTTATGGGGGAACATAATGGAAATCGTACGGGTAGCCATTTGATTACCTGTTCAGGAGTCTTGTGAATTGGGGGTAAAAACAAACACCGACACGAAGTACAATTTTTATAGGAATAGCCTACTTACCGATGATGAAAAGTACTGATATTCCCAAATATTGAAGCGTTGTCATTTTATAGTTCTCTATTACTGTGACTTCATAGGTCTCTTCACGGCCACTTTACGCTCTCTACGCTTTCAGGCGGGCGCACCTTTAATAGTTGAAGTTAGGGCAGTTAGGCCCCTCCCTCTTTTTGTATAGAATGTTCCAGTGTTCATGGTGACGCTTTCGGGTCACTACTTTCACCTCTTACTTTTATCGGCGGATTCCAGAAAGGGTTCGCTTGGTAAGCGGTCTATGTTAGTGTATAAGCGCAGAAGTATAGGCTACCCGCAGCTATTCAATAGTTTAGAGCAGCTAGCTAGCCTCTCCATCGGGGTGCTCTGCTGTACCATCTCGTTTGTGTTTCGTCCTTGTTTTTATTACTTGTGACAGTGTGCCAACCTGGGCGATACTCGGTTTGGTCTAGCGGTATTGCGGCGCTGAGGGTTTGTTTTAGTCGTATGTGAAGACAGCGAGATGACGTAGATGCACAAAGTAAACGGGGTCAATTGTCACAACCTGGTCCCGGTTTCCCAAAAGCCCAAAAAGTTAATCAGTAGAACCTTCATAGGAACATCTTTAAATCCCCGAGCTGTTTCCCAAAGCAATCTTTATTATTGTTGCACTTCAAAAAGCTCGTAATCTAACGATGATAACTTCATAGTCGACCACATATAACGTTAACACTCTTTGCAATTGATACATTCCAGCAATGTATAAAAATATGGTTGAAATGAAAACCGAGATGATTCCATGCCATGGTCAATCAATTGAGTTATCAGAATGACGGCACAAACCGTAATTCTCTTACCAAACTTTGCTTCTGCGCCGTTCAAAGACCGACTACAGATGGATGCTCAGACTGGATCTCTCTCACCATCAGAAACCTCACCATCAACGACACTGGACTTTATCAGCTTCAAATCATCAGTGAACAGGTCACCTACCACAATATCATTTTCACAGTCTACGGTGACTATGTTTTAAATCAAGTCAAGAGACTAGTTTTCAATCAACATCGAACAAGATCTGTATTCAGAATTACATTGTTCATGGTAAACACACACATTCCCTTTCCTCATTGTTCATGATAAATGTGACCGTTAGTCAATGTTGTGCCCAATAATCACTGTAATAACTGTTGGTCTCCTGGTGTCCCAGCTTCAGTGCCTACTCCTAACATCAGAAACACCCCACATAATCCCTCAGTCGACAGTCGGTTGGTCAGTGGGAGCTGTCCTGTGGTGTGTCCTGTGGTGTGTTCTGTGGTGAACGGGAAAGAAGTAACCTTGTCCTGGTACAGAGGAGAGAAGAACGGGAAACCCATTCTCCTTCTGAAAGGCACACATACATACTCCATGTCTGAAGGCTTTAAAAACAATCCTTATTTAACCTGTCTCCTCACCTTCATCTACACTGATTGAAGTCGATTTAGTAGGTGACATCAATGGGTGACATCAATTGCCTCGTTAAATAAAGGTTCAATACAAAAATATGTATAAAAAAAACAAGGGATCGAAGCTTTCACCTGGAATCCTCTGGTCAGTCTACAGTATGTCATGGAAAGAGCATGTGTTGGATACTCAGTGTATGTCATCATGGTAACCAATTTTCAACATAGACAAACCTTGTTTAACATATGTTGATTTTGTACTTTTGAAACGACATCAGATCTTCAACGTTATACTCACTATCAGAAAAAAACCAATAGGCTGGGCAACACCTCCTACTGGAGAGTTAATCTATATACAGCTACCCATTTGGTCTCCCATCCAGGGTCTTAATTAAGCCCATCTTTGATATTTCTCACTGACTATTACCAATGTGCTATTGTGAGAATGATTGAGAGATCTCTAAATAACTAAATAGATTCACTGTTGCTTTCGAAGTCATTCCAAAGGATATGTTTAACAAAGCAAATGAAACGTAACCATACTTTACAATTAATTTATCAATTATACTATTTAGGCCTTTATAGCTATTGTTTAAAATTCAACAAAGGGTCCAACTAAAAATAGATAATACATATAGGCCTTGGGTTTGAAGCTTTGGTTGATTTATCATTTTAACATAATTGACATGTGGTATTCACGTCCCCATCTCAACCAAAAATTAAGAGTTAGTACTAAATCAAACCAATCAAACATTAAATGCACCTTAAATCAAGTTTGATTTGATTTAGTGCTATTCTTTAACTGTGATTTTTGGTTGAGATGGAGATGTGAATCTGACGCATCAATTATTCATTTGTAGACGAACTGGAATTAAAGCCAGACTAAAACAAAAGATACATCTCCTTCAAATGTTGATATTTGGTTGCATTGGCAACCAAACACAATTCAAAATCACTTGTGTAATACAGTAAATAGCCTATTAACGTGTCGACAAGTTAACAAGTGATATGTTGGATTTAGGTCTCCAAATAAACCAAAAATGTAAGTAAAATAATAGCATTGAGCCAGTGGCTCAGATGAAACTATCCTACCATTAGATATATAAAGTATATTTTAAATGTTGATATTTGGTCCCGATGTCAACCAAACAAAGTTCAATATGACTTTTGTAATACAGTAAATAGCCAAAAGTTTAAGGGCAATTCCACCACTTTTCAACCTCATTTTCAATTTCTCCATCACAATTCCAGTCTCTACATATGTGAAAATGGTGCATGTATACATTTTGTGGAAAAAATACATAAATGTATTAATGTGATGGCATCGGCGGTGGTCTAAGGCACTGCATCGCAGAACGAGCTGTGGCACTAAAGATTCTGGGTTTGAATCCTGGCTCTGTCGCAGCCGGCCGGGACCAGGAATCCCATGGGGCGGTGAACAATTGGCCCAGCGTTGTCCGGGTTAGGGGAGTGTTTGGCCAGCAGGGATGTCCTTGTCCCATCGCGCTCTAGCGACTCACTCCTGTAGCGGGACGGGTGCAGTGCACACTGACACCATCACCAGGTGTATGCGGTTTCCTCTGACACAGTAGTGTGGCTGGCTTCTGGGTTTAGTGGGCATTGTTTCAAGAAGCAGTGCAGCTTGGTTGGGTTGTGTTTCTGAGGACACACGGCTCTCGACCTTCACCTCTCCCGAGTCCGTAAGGGAGTTGAAGCCATGAGACAAGACTAACTACCAATTGGATACCAAACAATGGGGTAAACAAATATATATATATATATATATATATATATATATATATATATATATATATATATATATATTTAAAAAAAGTTAAAACAGTGATTTTCAAACATGAGAATCGCAGTGAAGTGAGGAGCACCATGATGTCACAGAAGCATTTTTTAGCCACAGATGATAGAAATGCGCTGTAGACAGTACACTGGTTTGGTACTGGAAATAATGAATATAAGGTTGAAAAGTGGTGGACTTGCCTTTTAAGGCTATCTTTAAAAAAAATGTAAATATTTGTTCAACTGTTGGTCAATTTCTTCAACAAATAATCAGGTCTATATAATTATCAAACATTAGTAATGGAAAGGAAACACAGAGTCTTTGTTTAAGTATTAAAATACTCCTTTAGTAATACAATTGTAGTCAGAAGTTGGTACAGTGTAGAGGAGGGATTATTTGCTGCATAAAACACATCCTTTGTTCATGACAAAATGTACATTCTGTTTTTACAGTGGCAGGGACACAGTCTAATGGGTTCTTTTTCTTCAATGGGGAAGAAGATGAAATTGAGCGTTGGACTTGTAACCGAAAGGTTGCAAGTTCAAATCCCCGAACTGACAAGGTACAAATCTGTCGTTCTGCCCCTAAACAGGCAGTTAACCCACTGTTCCTAGGCCGTCATTGAAAATAAGAATTTTTCTTAACTGATTGCCAAGTTAAATAAAGGTAAAATGAAAATAAATAAATAAAAATGCAGGGTCTGACAGAGTAGGCTACACCACAGAGTCCTCCTCTTCTGGACTCCCTGAGGTGGATACACAGCACCCTGTACAGTGAGCACAAAAACAATTGCGTATTTCAACACTGCTCATACCATACAGTATCAACCATGACAGGAGTACTTTGTCTTTAGGCTACTCAAGAAGGATGTCACTTACCTTTAATATCTTTCCTTTTCCAGATGCAGCATATTACGATAAATAACGTTAGGCCTATTCCAAGGACTATCACAACGATTGTGATTAGATTAGGATCAGACTCTGTCGGAATAAAAACAGGGAACAAACTGATGAATCCCAAAACAATGTATACACTTTACCCTGTTTCTTCTCATAATTGAATTTGATAGTGTTGCTAAATTGTTCTACTTTTTTTGCTTAATTTAATCAATAGCAAAAAGAATGGAACTGAATGCTGTCTGTGTGGGCTGTTCCTGTCGATAAATATGACTGTTTTATCTGGTGTCTAACCCACAGCGCTGGAAGAATAGAAGTGACAGGGGATCCAAGTAAACTAATTAACCAGTCCAATAACAAAGTAGATGTTGCACATTACCATTAATGACATACCTACAAACTGAAGGCAGAGTGTTTCAATGTTGAGTTTGGTTGTCTGGTTGCCGACTGGGCAGGCAGCCACACAGCTGTAGATATTGTTGTCCGGTAGCTTTATCTCCAGATGGAGAGACAGGTTGGTGGAGAGGTCAGGGCTGCTGGTCTGGTTGAGTCTCTTCTCTCCTCTGTACCAGGACAGGGTCATGTCTCTCCGGTTCTCCACAGAACACACCACTGAACAGCTCCCCTTCTCTGATGAACTGTCCAGAAAATCACCTTGAGGGATTTTTCTGACTTGAGGAAGTGGTACTGGAGCTGGGATATTAAAATTCAAACAATGATTTAACACAGATTCATGTCATTAATATTGGTCCTCTGGGTAGGAGGACAACTCTCACCAGTAACACAATTGTGGTGAGCACATTCCGTTTTTTATTTATCACTTTGGTGCAGTTTTCACAAGTATGTGGTACATTTTCACAACTTTAAGCACAAATCTAAACAGATCAAAACTGCTCAATTCAAAACTAAGCACATTCTCAATTGACTGAGTGCAACAAACAGTCACTTGTTCACTGCACAAAATCACTCTTTCAATTTTCATTCATATTCAAAGTATTTGCTCGTCACAAAGCAAAACTTGGTGTGACGTTGACACAGTGGTAGGATTTTACTGTGAGGAGGCAACAATGCGGATCTAGTTTTTCTTGCCAGACTGAGGCTTTTCATTTAGAAAGTGAAGAATTATGCTGTTGACTGAACACAACATACAAACAAAAATAACATACAGCTCCTGCCTCCTCTGGCATAAGCTGTTGCCATTATACCCGTAGGCTACACAGTCAAAACTCGTACCAGGAAATTAACAATAAACAAGGGAATCGTTTAATATTAGTTTTGATATACCTCCACGTTTTAATTGTTATATATGATCACATTATAGTTGTAAGTTTCGATAAGTATGCCTAGGCTAAATACATGATTAGACAGAGCATTTTAGGCTACGGAGCAAAGCACAACATGAGGTTTTGCGCGCACAATCCAATTGTCGCCGTTCGACCACAAACTCTAAACATGGTTATTTTTATCTGACAGGTGATCAAAAAACAAGACATCGGATAACATGGCTAACCCCACATTATTACAAGAACATACATGTGATTCGCATAAACGGTTTCCATTCTCAATGTCTGGTTAGGCCTATTCATAATACGGCTTTAGATTCGGTGACTGGGGACATAATAACAATCGCTACAATGGTGTTGTAAATATCAGAATTTAATTGATACACTATAAGATGATGATTTTAGCTGGTGATACTGTAGCAGTTACAGTGACAAGTTACAAAAGTTTATATTGCGCAATGTTTCTTGGGGCAGAAATGGCATACAGTACACTACATCAATTCCTTTTACTGAAGGCTTCTGTTTTACAATTAATGCCACAATAATCCTATATTTCACGATTTCTTCTTCGTTTGTACTCTATAAGGAAACGGTTTCTGTAAATCAAAAAAAAATCTCAACATGCGCCAAAATTTGATAAAAAAATGGGAAATGTTATTTATCCTCTATTTTTAATTCTATTCAGCACTTCAAAAATATCCGTTTTGAAAATTGTATCATGTATTTTGTGCTATTAGATTAAATGTTACAATAAAATTACTAATTGGTGAGCCTGTATCATTCTCTGATATACAGTATTGGTGACTAAATCCAATGTTCATGTTAATTGCTGAAGAAAACATGATTTTTCATGAATGACTCGGGGTTGAAAGATGTTTTGACCTCAAATGAATCCTAATTCAAAGGTTCTGAACATAAGACAGGGAGCATTACAAGTGTTGTACCAAGAGTTTTGAAAATATACCTTACATCTGAAAAATGTGCCAAAGTGATTGAAAAAAAACGGCAACAACATGGCTAGCATTATAATATAGCCTATATAATAATAATTATTATTATTGTCATGTATTATAATAATAATATAGTGCCTATAATAAGTATTTTATTGTGCTACAAAATGGGATGGATTGATTTAAAAAAAAAAATGTTATTACCTTCAATTTACTAGGCAAGTCAGTTAAGAACAAATTCTTATTTACAATGACAACCTACACCGGACATACTCTGACGATGCTGCACCAATTGTGCGCAGCCCTTTGGGACTCCTAATCACGACCGGTTGTGATACAGCCTGGATGAGGTATTGAACATTTCTCTCGTCTGTGTGGTTGAATCTATGCTTCAAATTCACTACTCAACTGAGGGACCTTCAGATGTTGTATGTAGCCTATCAGGTACACAGGAAGAGGTAGTCATTCAAAAATCATATTATTATATTATTTCACACAGAGTATGTGATTTGTTAGGCCAATCTTAATCCTGAACTATTTTAGGCTTGTTCTAACAAAGTGGGTTGAACATTTTATAGAGTTTTCTTTTCACTTTGACATTATGGAGTATTTTGTGTAGATTAATGACAAAACAACCCTATTGGTCTAAATCCATGTCAACCCCACTTTGTAACACAACAAAATGTGAAAAAGTCCACTGGGGGCGAATATTATAGGCACTGTGTAATGTTTTGTGTCACACCTATTACTGTAAGGTATGGGCATTGGGTCCCACTTGAAACACATATAAAACCAATACTCACCATAGACAGTTAGATAGAATCTCTGAGATGTTTTGTGTGTATTGAAAAAGTCTAGCTGATAAACTCCAGAGTTGTTGAGGGTGAGATTTCTGATGGTGAGAGATCCAGTTTCTCTGTCCAGCTGCAGTTTCTCTCGGAATCTTCCTTTGAATTCTGTGATGTTCTCTCCTCTGATGAGCTGACTCTCAACTATTGAGGTGTTTGGAATGACTGGACCAAAGAACCAAAATATCTTATCAGCCTGTAGTCCAGTTAGTCCAGTGTGTAGAGTGACAGACTGCCTCTCTCTCCCTGTCAGTGTATTGACTTCAGCATTCACAGCTCCCAACAGATCTGGAATCAAACAAATAAAATATGAATGAGTTGTTCAGTAGCAAAGACAAAGGACACAAATCATTCTGTTTGTGTGTATCAAGGTTATTATAGTTTTGTTTTAATTTGAAATTCAGTTGACCTTAAGTTTGTTTTCAGATCCACTTTACTAGTTTTTATTTAGTTTAAGTTTTATAAAAACATGTATTTTTTAGGTTTAAGGTTATAGGTTAGGTTTAAAGGTAAACTCAGCAAGATTACGTAGACACCACAAATTAAACTGAAGTACTGTTATTCCAAAGCAATCTCTAATAGGCTAGCCTATACATTATGAGGAGACCTGCCTGTAAATTACAGCAGTAACAAATCAAATTAAAGTGTATTGGTCTCGTGCGCCGAATACAACAGGTGTGGAGACCTTACAGTGAAATGCTTACTTACAGGCTGTAACCAGCAGTGCAAAAAGGTATTAGGTGAACAATAGGTAATTAAAGGAATAAGAACAACAGTAAAAAAGACAGTGAAAAATAACAGTAGCGAGACTATAACAGTCGCGAGGCTATATACAGGCACCGGTTAGTCGGGCTGATTGAGGTAGTATGTACATGTAGATATGGATAAAGTGACTATGCATATATGATAAACAGAGAGTAGCAGCCGTGTAAACGCGGGGTTTGGGGGGGAACATAATGGAAATCGTACGGGTAGCCATTTGATTACCTGTTCAGGAGTCTTGTGAATTGGGGGTAAAAACAAACACCGACACGAAGTACAATTTTTATAGGAATAGCCTACTTACCGATTATGAAAATTACTGATATTCCCAAATATTGAAGCGTTGTCATTTTATAGTTCTTTATTACTGTGACTTCAATGGTCTCTTCACGGACACTTTACGCTCTCTACGCTTTCAGGCGGGTGCGCCGTTAATAGTTGAAGTTAGGGCAGTTAGGCCCCTCCCTCTATTTGTATAGATTGTTCCAGTGTTCATGGTGGCGCTTTCGGGTCACTACTTTCACCTCTTCCTTTTATCGGCGGATTCCAGAAAGGGTTCGCTTGGTAAGCGGTCTATGTTAGTGTATAAGCGCAGAAGTATAGGCTACCCGCAGCTATTCAATAGTTTAGAGCAGCTAGCTAGCCTCTCCATCGGGGTGCTCTGCTGTACCATCTCGTTTGTGTTTCGTCCTTGTTTTTATTACTTGTGACAGTGTGCCAACCTGGGCGATACTCGGTTTGGTCTAGCGGTATTGCGGCGCTGAGTGTTTGTTTTAGTCGTATGTGAAGACAGCGAGATGACGTAGATGCACAAAGTAAACGGGGTCAATTGCCACAACCTGGTCCCGGTTTCCCAAAAGCCCCCAAAAAGTTAATCAGTAGAACCTTCAAGATTAAAGATTAAAGCAATCTTTAATATTGTTGCACTTCAAAAAGCTCGTAATCTAACGATGATAACTTCAAAGTCGACCACATATAAAGTTGCCACTCTTTGCAATTGATACATTCCAGCAATGTATAAAAATATGGTTGAAATGTAAACCGAGATGATTCCATGCCATGGTCAATCAATTGAGTCATCAGAATGACGGCACAAACCGTAATTCTCTTACCAAACTTTGCTTCTGCGCCGTTCAAAGACCGACTACAGATGGATGCTCAGACTGGATCTCTCTCACCATCAGAAACCTCACCATCAACGACACTGGACTTTATGAGCTTCAAATCATCAGTGAACAGGTCACCTACCACAATATCATTTTCACAGTCTACATGAGTATGTTTTAAATCAAATCAAGAGACTAGTTTTCAATCAACATCGAACAAGATCTGTATTCAGAATTACATTGTTCATGGTAAACACACACATTCCCTTTCCTCATTGTTCATGATAAATGTGACCTTTAGTCAATGTTGTGCCCAATAATCACTGTAATAACTGTTGGTCTCCTGGTGTCCCAGCTTCAGTGCCTACTCCTAACATCAGAAACACCCCATAATCCCTCAGTCGACAGTCGGTTGGTCAGTGGGAGCTGTCCTGTGGTGTGTTCTGTGGTGAACGGGAAAGAAGTAACCTTGTCCTGGTACAGAGGAGAGAAGATCGGGAAACCCATTCTCCTTCTGAATGGCACACATACATAATCCATGTTTGAAGGCTTTAAAAACAATCCTTATTTAACCTGTCTCCTCACCTTCATCTACAATGATTGAAGTCGATTTAGTAGGTGACATCAATGGGTGACATCAATTGCCTCGTTAAATAAAGGTTAAATACAAAAATATGTATAAAAAAAACAAGGGATCGCAGCTTTCACCTGGAATCCTCTGGTCAGTCTACAGTATGTCATGGAAAGAGCATGTGTTGTACACTCAGTGTATGTCATCATGGTAACCAATTTTCAACATAGACAAACCTTGTTTAACATATGTTGATTTTGTACTTTTTAAACGACATCAGATCTTCAACGTTATACTCACTATCAGAAAAAAACCAATAGGCTGTATCTATATACAGCTACCCATTTGGTCTCCCATCCAGGGTCTTAATTAAACCCAGCTTTGATATTTCTCACTGACTATTACCAATGTGCTATTGTGAGAATGATTGAGAGATCTCTTAATAACTTGATAGATTCACTGTTGCTATCGAAGTCATTCCAAAGGATATGTTTAAAAAAGCAAATTAAACGTAACCATACTTAAAAATAAAAAAAAATCATATAGAAATGATACTATTTAGGCCTTTATAGCATTTGCAAAGCCACCAAAAGCTATATTTTATTATTCCACAATGGTCCAACTAAAAATAGATAATACATATAGGCCTTGGGTTTCAAGCTTTGGTTGATTTATCATTTTAACATAATTGACATGTGGTATTCACGTCTCCATCTCAACCAAAAATGAAGAATTAGACTAAATCAAACCAACCAAACATTAAATGCACTTTAAATAAAGTTTGATTTGATTTAGTGCTATTCTTTAACTGTGATTTTTGGTTGAGATGGAGATGTGAATCTGACGCGTCAATTATTCATTTGTAGGCGAACTGGTATTAAAGCCAGACTAAATCAGTGGCACAAAAGATACATCTCCTTCAAATGTTGATATTTGGTTGCATTGGCAACCAAACACAATTCAAAATCACTTATGTAATACAGTAAATAGCCTTTTAACTTGTCGACAAGTTAACAAGTGATATATTGGATTTACATCTCCAAATAAACCAAAAATGGAAGATAAATAATAGGATTGAGCCAGTTGGTCAGATGAAACTATCCTACCATTATATATATACAGTATATTTTAAATGTTGATATTTGGTCCCGATGTCAACCAAACACAGTTCAATATGACTTTCGTAATACAGTAAATAGCCAAAAGCTTAAGGGCAATTCCACCACTTTTCAATCTCATTTTAATTTTCTCCATTACAATACCAGTCTCTACATATGTGAACATGGTGCATGTATACGTTTATATGTGTGGTGGCATCAAAGGCTTCCAACATTTAGGGCCTCCTGAGTGGCGCAGTGGTCTAAGGCACTAGAAATTCTGGTTTCGAGTCCAGGCTCTGTCACAGCCGACTGGGAAAGCCATGGGGCGGCAAACAATTGGCCCAGCGTAGCCTGATTAGGGGAGTGTTTGGCCAGCAGGGATTTTCTTGTCCCATTGTGCTCTAGTGACTCACTCCTGTAGCGTGATGGGTGCAGTGCACACTGACACTATCACCAGGTGTATGGTGTTTCCTCTGACACAGTAGTGTGGCTGGCTTCTGTTTGCTCGTCACAATGCAATACTTGGTGTGACGTTGAAACAGTGGTAGGATTTTACAGTGAGGAGGCAACAATGCGGATCTAGTTTTTCTTGCCAGAGTGAGACTTTTAATTTAGAAAGTGACAAATTATGCCGGTGACTGAACACTACATACAAACAAAAATAACAAACAGCATAATCCCCAAAACATTATCATATAGCTCCTGCCTCCTCTGGGATAAACTATTTCCTTTATACCCGTAGGCTACACTGAATAAACTATGAGCTCGAACTGTTTGACAGTCAAAACTCGTACCAGGAAATGAACAATTATCAAGGTAATCGTTTAATATTAGTTTTGATATACCTTCACGTTTTAATTGTTATATATGATAACATTGTAGTTGTAAATTTCGATAAGTAAGCCTAAACTAAATACATGATTAGACTAAGCATTTTAGGCTACCGAGCAACGCACAAGAGGTTTTGCGCGCACAATCCAAGTGTCTGCGTTCGACCACAAACTCTAAACATGGTTATTTTATTTGACAGGTGATCAAAAAACATCACATCGTAACCCCAAATTATTTCAAGAACATGCATGTGATTCGCATAAACGGTTTACATTCTCAATGTCTGGTTAGGCCTATTCATAATTCGGCTTCAGATTAGGTGACTGAGGACATAATAGCAATCGCTACAATTGTGTTGTAAATATCAGATTTTAATTTATACACTTTAATCTGATGATTTATGGTGATGATACTTTAGCAGTTACAGTAACACGTCACATAAAAGTATATATTGTGTAATGTTGTTTTGGGCAGAAACGACATACAGTACAGACATACAGTTTTGGGCAGAAACTACATCAATTCCTTTTACTGTTGGCTTCTGTTTTCACAATACATGCCACAATAATCCTATATCTGATGATTTCTTCTTCGTTTGTACTGTATAAAGAAACTGTTTCTGTAAGTAAAAGAAAACATCTCAACATGCTCCAACGTTTGATAAAACTGTATGGAAAATGTTATTTATCCTCTATTGTTTATTCTATTCAGCACTTCAAAAATATCCGCTTTGAAAATTGTATCATGTATTTTGTGTTATTAGGTTAAATGTTACGTTAAAATTACTAAATGGTGAGCCTGTATCATTCTCAGTATTGGTGACTAAATTAAATGTTCATGTTATTTTCTGAAGAAAACATTTTTCATTAATGACTCAGGGGTGAAAGATGTTTTGACCTTAAATTAATCCTAATTCAAAGGTTCTGAATATGAGACAGGGGGCATTACAAGTGTTGTACCAAGAGTTTTGAAAATATACCTTACATCTGAAAAATGTGCCAAAGTGATTGAAAAAAACTGCAACAACTTGGCTAGCATTATAATATAGCCTCTTATATAATAATAATATAGTGCCTATAATAACTATTTTATTGTTCTACAAAATGGAATGGATTTAATGAGGCACTGGAACATCTCCCTGGTCTTTGTTGTTGAATCTGTGCTTCAAATTCACTACTCAACTGAAGGACCTTCAGATGTTGTATGTAGCCTATCAGGTACACAGGAAGGGGTAGTCATTCAAAAATCATATTATTATATTATTTCACACAGAGTATGTGATTTGTTAGGCCAATCTTAATCCTGAACTATTTTAGGCTTCTAACAAAGGGGTTGAACATTTTTTATAGTTTTCTTTTCACTTTGACATTATGGAGTATTTTGTGTAGATTAATCACACAAAAATCTAGCTGATTAAACTCCAGAGTTGTTGAGGGTGAGATTTCTGATGGTGAGAGATCCAGTTTCTCTGTCCAGCTGCAGTTTTTCTCGGAATCTTCCTTTGAATTCTGTGATGTTCTCTCCTCTGATGACCTGACTCTCAACTATTGAGGTGTTTGGAATGAAGGGACCAAAGAACCAAAATATATTGTCAGCCTGTAGTCCAGTTAGTCCAGTGTGTAGAGTGACAGACTGCCTCTCTCTCCCTGTCAGTGTATTGACTTCAGCATTCACAGCTCCCAACAGATCTGGAATCAAACAAATAAAATGTGAATGTGTTGTTCAGTAGCAAAGACAAAGGGGACAAATCATTATGTGTGTGTGTGTCAAGGTTATTATAGTTTTGTTTAAATTGTTTAAAATTCATTTTCAGATTTTAATTTGAAATTCAGTTTAAATTAGTTTTCAGAGCCACTTTACTAGTTGTTGTTTTTTTAAATAAAAAAAAAACATTTATTTTTATATTATTTCATTTTAGTGTTTGGGACAGAAAGTTGCCTATTTGTGCGAGGCTATGAGACATTTTTTGTTTTAGGGGATGTCACTCCATGCAGCTGTGGCGCAGTAATGGTGTGTTCAAGACAACTTGTAAAATCACGAGATCGGTGAACTTCAGGTCGGAAAGTCGAAGCTCCAGAAAGAGGCCCGAGTTCGAATTCCGGGTTGGAAGACCGTTCAAAATTCAAAACGATTTTTCCCATTCGGATTTCGTATTTTTCCCCTTGTCCCCAGTTGTCTTGAACACATTGAGTTCGGAGAGTTCCGAGTTCCCAGTAGTTTTGAACTCGGCATAATGCATAAGGTGATGGTTAGGTTAGGTTTAAAGGTAGACAGCGAGATAACGTAGATGCACAAAGTAAACTGTAGTGGGTCAATTGCCACAACCTGGTCCCGGTTTCCCAAAAGCCAAAGAAAGGTATAACCTTCATAGGAACATCTTTAAATCTCTGCATTGTTTCCCAAAGTAATCTTGATTAATGTTGCACTTGAAAAAGCTCGTAATCTAACACTGATATCTTCAAAGTCGACTACAAATAGTTACCACTATCTTTGCAATTGATACAAACCAGCAATATGTAAAAATATGCTTCAAATTAAAATCGAGATGACTGCATTAAAATATAAATACAGTGGGCTAATAATATTTAAATACATTTAATGTTCAATCAATTGAGGTATATTTTGATACTTGTAGGCTCTGTAATTGTCTCAATATATTACATGATGTGTAGCCTAACGTGCCAAATCTCGATTTAGAGCATTATTATAGAGTAAGCATTATAATAAGCCGCCTTAATATTTGAAGCGATTGTGATAATATCTTTCTTGGAGCATAAATTCCATCACTATCGGGAAACCGGGCCGTGTAGCTTTGAAGCGCAAGGCTAAACTCTCTGCTGTTTTGGTCCCGTAGCTACCACTTTTTTAGCAACCTGAAGCAATCCCTTGCACATGCGCAGATACCCGGTGAGAAAATAAGTGTTGCATTGTGCTCATCTCAATGGGCGCGTTCGAGCTGATCCCCTCTGTCAAGTCAAAATGTATTGCATTCTGGGGATACACATTTTCTGACTTGCATCTCCATGTCAACTGCATGAACGTTACAAAAATCCTGTGATCAAATGTCATGAAGTTTTGACTGCAGTCGACTGCAAGTTTCTGCATTTGCTCTTTACAAACTTCATCCTGCAGCCATCACATTGTACGTTTGTCACCCAATCATTAGGGTGCTTTACTTTGACCCATGCGAAACTTTGAATATAGGCAAATAAATGTGATTTGAGTCTCTCTCACTAAGTGATTGTACAATGTAGCCTACGTACATTGTGATTTTAGTTTGTGGGTGTGTGCAGCCCAGCCTCACATTCAATTCGCGCATGTATGTACAAAATGTATTTCAGCAGATTTCGTGCGTTGTTGTGCATTTTTTTGTGGTTCAATTCGTTCGAAAATACACTAATTTATGTGCTACTTAATTCGTGCGAAAAGACACGAATTTAACCAGTAGGCGACACACAAGCCTTTGCAACAACGTGTGTGATATGGGGGTTTAAATGCATGTTTATTTTGAAAATTTAAATGACATTTTATAAACAATGCCAACACTGTGATGTTGATCTGAGCCTTGCTGTTTGAAAACTACTTTAATGTCCGGCTGTCGCAGATGCACCTCCCCTACTTACTTTTTCTATCTATTTAATAGTTAAAATAGTTATTTATTAACACCAGATACAAACATACACATATGAACAATAACTTACAGACACGCACAAACAACGACTACATCTCATCTGCCCAGACGCGCATGCTCACACCCCCATCCCTAGTGCCTGCATTATTGTTTGCTACATGGCCTGAAAGTGTACAACAACAAAAAATCTCAGTCGTCCATGCACCAATTCTGTTCATGATGGCTGACAGGTTGATTTCCACGTTTTTAGTATTGTTTTTTTCAAGATGAGGGATGAGATAATTATCCAACCCATCGGGTATCTCACTACACCCAAATATACCAGGTCTAGAAAGAGGCAGACAGACGGATTACAAGTACGTTTACATTGTAATAGGCTACTTCTGACAGCCAACGTTCTGGCTCCTCCCATAATTTTTTGGACTTTATAGCATTCCCAGAAAGCATGGATTATTGAGTCTCTGTTAGCTTTACACTTAGGATATGTTTCTACCATTGTGCTGTAGAATTAGTGAATTATGTATCTTGTATAATACATTATGTACATTGTATTATACTGTTAGCGTAGCCTACATTTTCGTAATCTAATTTTGTTAGTTATGTGCCGACATTCCCTCAATCATGTACCAACATCAGTTCTTTTTAAGTCTTGTTTCCAATAGTTTGTATTTTTTTAAATAAGATTTTCAGTTGAATATGCTCTCTGCAAGTTTTTGTATATTTGATTTATCATAACAATATCTCTTTCAGACATAAATATTATTCCCTCAAGGTTACTCTGATGTTCACAAGATTTCAAATTTAAATGTCATGATATTTACCTTTTTAAATTACATGTATTTGAAAACATCTACATTGGTCAGTCCAAAATTGCTTTTTAATTCTGTCATGGAAATAAATGTATTTCCTGTTAACAAGCAATTTACGGTTTCTATGCCTTAAAAGCTATTTAAGGATTGTTCTATAGGGATGTGTTTTTAAGGAGATTTATTGGTAGAATACGTTACTGATAGAATACGTCCCTAATAGACTTGTAAAATGTAATTAAATAAGCCTAAGCCTCTTGTGTATGCTAAAAAGCGCATACAAAATGAAAGAAAAGAAAGAGCTCAAGGAACTACACTGGACTTTATACAAAATGGAAACCACATATCCCGAGGCCACCTTTATTGTAGCTGGGGATTTTAGCAAAACAAATTTGAGGAAAATGCTATTGAAGTTCTATCAACACCTTGCCTGTAGGACTCGTTTATGGAAAACACTAGCTTACTCGCCTTTTCGCGATGTCTACAAGACCCGCCCTCGCTTCGGGCAAATCAGATCACGACTTAATTTTGCTCCTCCCTTCCTATAGGCAGAAACTCAAACAGAAAGTACTAGTGCTAAGGTCTATTCAACACTGGTCTGACCAACCGGAATCCATGCTTCAAGATTATTTTGATCAGTGGACTGGGATATTTTCTGGCGTTGGGTTGGTTCCTGGTTGCGCCTGAGAATAACATTAACGCTTATACGGACATGGTGATTGTTACAGGCTGACTACAACGCTGCTCGAGCTTTGCAAAATAAATTTAGAAATCTATGTTATTCAATTATTGCGGCCAACGAGCTTCTGCGTTGCCAAGGGCTAAAATAGAAATGAGTTCTATTTCTGACGCAGATTGCGCTGCAAGTCCTGCCTCTCCCATCTCCTCATTGGTTTATAGAAGCAGTACCACGTGCCATTTCCTCATTGGTTATACCCACGTGGGTGACTGAAAAACAAACAGGTCAGTGGCGGTAATGCACCTACTTTATGAAAGTTGCCAATCGCAATATAAAGTACAGAGATGAAAAAGCCTGGAATGAATAGGGATGACTAGAAACGATTCAGTTGACCATTTTATGTGTGGATTAATTGTCGGAGTAGAGGTAAAATAACAACTCAATGTTTATATCCCAGAACAAATTAACTAGCAGCAGCAAGCTAGCTAAATAGGACACATTAGCTAGCAAGTGCAAGCTAACTAGCTAAATTGCCATAAATGTTTAGTGCTTTTTGACCTGGCCCCAAATTAATGTAATTGGTTCAGAGTTTGTTTTGACATTTTAACCTGTGTGTTGATGACGCGTTTGGTGTAGAGGGACAAAATACATTTATGCACGATGGCGCACGCGTGCAGCCGGTTTGGGTTCCGTGTTAGGTCACGTTCTCTCAGCAAACTCCTGCGCGTACCCTCATCAGTTATGCCAAGCATTATCTTATCTCTGACCAGTTCATCTCTTAAAGCACCATAGTCACATATGGCTAGCTGCCATTTCCCTTAGCCTAGTGACAAAGCTGTCAATGGACTCCTCGTCCTCCTGTTTGCAACAACTGAAAACGTAACGCTTGCAGATAACGTTCTTTGCTGGCTTAAAGTAACGTTCAAGAGCATCAAGAACAACTGTTGCGTTACCTTGCTGAGCTGCTGTTAGGTTCAGGTTGTGTTTGTATACTTGTCGGCATTCAGTTCCCATTATAGTCCTCAAAGTGGCAGCCACTACCACCTCATCGTCCCTTTCCAGAAGTCCCGTTGCTAGTGCATAGTCCTCCCATTCACCTCTAAACGTTCGTGCTCCAATCTCCGCTGAGCTTCATAGCGACGTGAGGGGGAATGTTCGCGGCCATGTCTAACCGGTGCTAACAACACTGAAGCTAACTAGCAAACTCACTCTAGCTAAGATCAATTTCGGCAAACTTTTACTCAAATAAGCATTTTTTTTGGTAAACCAGACCTGGTGACTCTAATTTGCGGAAATCATGGTTAGTTATCCGACTCTGACACCATGTTTGAATGTTAAATGACAAGACAGAGACATTGATGCGAGTAACTAGTCTTGTTCAGTACATTGCAATACATCCGGGTATTTCAAGCACACCGGTAAAACACTGGAGTTGCAGTAATTAACATTTACCAACAGATAGCATTACTATACCATCTTACACCCATAACAGTGACTGAGTTCATCAGGAAGTGTATAGGGGATGTTGTTCCAACGGTGACTAATAAAACCAACCAAACCAGAAATCGTGTATAGATGGCAGCATTCCCGCAAAACTGAAAGCACGGACCACCGCATTTAACCATGGCAAGGTGACTGGGAATATGGTCATCAGTACAGAGACCAAGTGGATGTATAACAGTATAGACTTGACGTCCGTCCCCTCGCCCCGACCTGGGCGCGAACCAGGGACGCTCTGCACACATTAACAGTCACTCTCGAAGCATCGTTACCCATCACTCCACAAAAGCCACGGCCCTTGCAGAGCAAGGGGAACCACTCCTTCAAGGTCTCAGAGCAAGTGACATCACCGATTGAAACGCTATTAGCGCGCACCACCGCTAACCAGCTAGCCATTTCACATACGTTACATTCACCCCCCTTTTGACCTCCTCCTTTTCCGCAGCAAGCAGTGATCCGGGTCAACATCATCAATGTAATAGCATAGACTTTACGTCCATCCCCTCGCCCCGACCTGGGCGCGTACCAGGAACGCTCTGCACACATCAACAGTCACCCTCGAAGCATCGTTACCCATCACTCCACAAAAGCTGCGGCCAACACAAGGGGAACCACTCCTTCAAGGTCTCAGAACAAGTGACGTCACCGATTGAAAAGCGATTAGCACGCACCACCGCTAACTAGCTAGCCATTTCACATCCGTTACAGATGCGCAATTCAAGGGCTCAGACACTTGGACGTATGTGGCAGGGTCTACAGACAATAACGGATTACAAAGGAAAAACCAGCCACGTCGCGGACACCTATGTCTCGCAGGGCTCTCCAGAGGGTGGTACGGTCTGCCCAACGCATCACAGGGGGCACACTGCCTGCCCTCCAGGACACCTACAGCACCCAATGTCACAGGAAGGCTAAAAAGATCAAAGACATCAACCACCCAAGCCACGGCCGGGTTACCCCTCTGTCATCCAAAAGGCTAGGTCATTACAGGTTCATCAAAGCTGACTGTTAAATAGCCATCACTAGCAAAGTACCACCCGGCTACTCAACCTTGCACCATAGAGGTTGCTTCCCCATATATTATAGACATGGAATCCACTGGCCACTTTAAATAATGGAGCACTAGTCACTTTAATAATGTTTACATACTGCTTTACTCATCTCATATGTATATACTGTATTCTATTCTACTGTATTTAGTCAATGCCACTGACATTGCTCATCCTAATATTTATATATTTCTCAATTCCATTATTTTACTTTTAGATTTGTGTATTGTTGTGAATTGTTAGATACTACTGCGCTGTCAGAGCTAGGAACACCAGCATTTCGCTACACCCGCAATAACATCTGCTAAATATGTGTATGTGACCAATAAAATGTAATTTGATTGTGATTTGGGAATGCGAGACAGTCTCAAATAACCATCCAACCACCAATATGATTGGTTCCAATTATATTCGCCCTCGCCCCAAATCCAATTTTCAGAAAACAAACCGAGGACGTGCGAGAACGGAGGTGGGGATAGAAGGAAGATATGGCGGAAACGAGGTTTCGTTCTGAAAGCGCTAGGAGTTTAGTTGTGACTCCCTTCACAGGAAGTGAGAATGAGTCGGTTACAGTGGCGAAGAAAAAGGGAAACAAGAACTCAACTTGTGTTCTAAAATAGGAAACCACTAGACTCGTGTATCGTCTCCAGTCACGAGATTGGTCCTATTTAGATTTGTTTTGTGTGTCTGCGGAGCAGAAGAAGAGTGTTTTAAAGACTCAAAAAGATCAGAGTGGAATGTTTTCTGCATGGATTTTCGTAGCAGGGCGCCTATCAAGCGGGTTACTTCTGGGTTCGCGCAAGAAGTAAAACCACACGATATAACTGAAGACATCGATGGAGTGTTTGGTGCACGTCGATTGACCTGTATGGTGAACGGAGAAAAGTTCACTTCGTCCATGCTACTCTTTGATGAGGAGTCTCTCCCTTCTCATATAACGTTAGGATTCATGAGATACCCTGTAAGAGTTTTCGTGCACAAGCCTCTTCAGTGTCATACATGTAAAAGATGTGGTCATGTGTCAAGTTTGTGTAGAAGGGAAGAATATCGACCGAGCTAAAGACCGTTTGAAGTTGGATATTCGACGGATATTCGAACTTTTAAACCTCAATAGCTTTCAAACCACTTGAGCCACAGACTCCAAATAAGTGTCATTATGTTGGAAAACACATTATTTATGCAGACAACATTGCACCGGTCTTATTTATATGATTTGGACATTAATTCGCTTTCCAGAGCTAATAAACATGTGGAAATGTGAGCAGCATTTTGTATTCCTAGTTGAATTAGTTAAGGAGCGTAAACAAAGTACCAGCTTTTTTTTACATTCAAATTGCAATAGCTCATTGGTCATGTGACCTACTTGACTCAAACAAGATCCAGAATGTCCACTGACTACCGTTCTATATTTCTCACCCTTTAGTTTGTCCATTTTCATCTCACACGTTTCAGTAGCTCCTTGGTCATGTGACCTAGTGACTTCAAACATGGTTCAGAATGTACCCTTCTGTATTGCACACTCCTGTTTGTACTGTAAAATAACGCGTGTAACATGCATTTTTAATCGTTTAAAATTTTGCATTTTTAATATTGCATAACCTCTAGTTATGTCTCTTCTATATTGTAGTACATTAATATTAGTTAGCCAATTAGGGCGTTCAGTCCAGTGTTGTGTTTACCCTTTTCTTTAATATTTATCTATAATAATTGGTAGTTCTAAGTACTTTTTCCACCTGTGTTTTATTTTTACAAAGTATTTAACAGCGGTACACAATAGGAGAGAGACAGATAATATCTCATTTCGTCGTTAATATCAACCATAAAGGAAAAGGGCAAAGTACGAGAGTCATGCTATTAATTGTCTAAAGCAGGGATGGAGAGTGCGCTAGTGAGGTAGGCTGCAGTGGGTTTGCTGGTCAATACATATACTGAACATATAATATAACCACAGTAATGGTGGCCAGTAAATCAAGGAATAAAAATGTAATATTGACAAATTAAACAGAAATTGTAATATTTTCCAACATGTCAACAGACCTTCAAATTAGTATGAAACATTTTCAGTGTTAACTTTCTCTTTATCCCCGGTTGATATATATTTCAGAGCCTCTTCAGTGTGTGTTCTTTATACAGTTTGTGTTCTTTATACTGTTGAAATATTTTGTTGAACTATTTTGTCTTCACATGGAACCACCGCGGGCATGCAAAACATTCAATCTAAAACAAAACAAAGCGTAACACGTTATAAATAATATAAAATATCAATGCAGTATGACAAATGACGAATTAGCCATCCATTGTGTTATATCATATATTGTCCTTACACGCTGTCACTGTTGTCAAAATGTTATAAACATGTTAAATAAAGTTACTAACCCAGTCAGTCTTTGGGCCACATCCAGGTTCTTTATCAGTGGCACACATGAAGCAGTTATTGGCTTTGTTGAACTCTGAAATCATAGGTTTGAACTGATCATACGGCTGTCTGACAACTACATAAAAATAGAGAACCCCTGTGGTTCAAGTCAAGAGCTACCCTTCCCCTTTCAGTCTGCTCTGCGCATGTCTGAAAGTGACAGAGCCAGCAGCCAAGAGAGTTTTTCAAAGTTTGTCATAAAAAATTATTACACTTATGAATGTAGTTAAAATGCTAATATGTATTAGATCCAGTACAATGGAATAACTAAGACCTGAATTTGAATGCAGCGTGTTCCGATTCCTCCTCCTCTTTCTGTCCAGCAGGGTCAACCAAAAACACTTGGCCTGATGGTTCATGCAGATACTGGGGAAGCAACATAGAAATGTATTGATCCCTTAAATGATTGTACTATTAAATGACCCATATCACAACCCTCATACCTCGTCACAAAAATGTACCTAAATCAATTTTGGAAAAAGGATTTTACTCACAAAAGACATAGGAATGTATTTTTCCAGTTAGAAATAGTAGGCCATGCATCAAATAACTATTTTCATCAGAAAAACGAACCCTCAAATGCACTTTTGCATTTTGTAAGTTGTGTGCAGGTGGCTTGTTGTGAATGCACTCAAATATCAAGTCATTATCAGGTTATGGAAACTGCATTCTAATACTCAACATGGAAGGATTTGTCTTAATGTACAGTATATGAAAGTGATGCTATGAAAATGATTATTTCACCTTATCAAGCTCACTCTGACTGACAATTTCCTGGCTGTTACTGTGATTAAAAAGAGCATATGAAACGTAGTTTTTCATGAGGCCTACCTGTGCCCCTTCCTTTAAGCACCTCTGTTCGAACACATCTGAACATTGATAAACTAAAGGGTGTGCAATGTGTAGGCCCACTCAGTGGACATTCTGAACCTCATTTTAAGTCACATGACCAAGGAGCTATGGACATTTTACGTTTTTAAAAACTAATGTAAAGTCTTGTGAGATGAAAATGGACAAACTAAAGGGTGTGCAATATCGAAGGGTAGTCAGTGGACATTCTGGACCTTGTTTCAGTCAAATAGGCCACATGACCAATGCGCTATTGAAATTCGAATGTAAAAAAAAGCTGGTACTTTGTTTACACTCCCTAACTAATTCAACTAGGAATACAAAATGTTGCTCACATTTCCACGTGTTTATTAGCTCTGGAAAGCAAATTAATGTCCAACTCAGGAAAATAAGACCTGTGCAATGTTGTGCGCAATTTTTCCAACATAATGACATTTATTTGGATTCTGTGTCTCAAGTGGTTTGAAAGCTATTGAGGTTTGAAAGCGCGAAAATCCGTCGAATATCCAGCTTGAAACGGTCTTTACCTCAGTCGATATTCTTCCCTTCTGCACACACTTGACACATGACCACATCTTTTACATGTATGACACTGAAGAGGCTTGTGCACAAAAGCTCTTACAGGGTATCTCATGAATCCAAACGTTATATGAGAAACCAACTCATTCTCACTTCCTGTGAAAGGAGTCACAACTCGACTTCTAGCGCGTTCAAACAAAAGCTCAGTTTCCGCCATATCTTCTTTCTATCCCCCACCTCCGTTCTCGCAGGTCCTCGGTTTGTTTTCTGAAAAATGGATTTGGGGCGAGGGTGAATATAATTGGAACCAATCATATTGGTTATTGGATGGTTAGTTGAGACCGTCTCGCATTCCCATTGGCTGACATTGTCATTTCACTTAATTGAGACAATTGAGACAGAGACGGATGTCCTCCAGAGACCCAAATGTAAAGCAAGTGAAGAGACATTTAAAGTCCCAGCAGTAGACAACTGGAAAATGACAACGCTTCAATATTTGGGAATATCAGTACTTCTCATCATCGGTGAGTAGGCTATTCCTATAGAAGTTGTACTTCGTGTTGGTGTTTGTTACTGCTGTAATATACAGGTAGGTATAGACCTATGGTTATTAATGTATACCTTTTAATTCAAATCAAAATCAAATCACATTTTATTGGTCACATACACATATTTAGCAGATGTTATTGCGGGTGTAGCGAAATGCTGGTGTTCCTAGCTCTGACAGCGCAGTAGTATCTAACAATTCACAACAATACACAAATCTAAAAGTAAAATAATGGAATTCAGAAATATATAAATATTAGGATGAGCAATGTCAGTGGCATTGACAAATACAGTAGAATATAATACAGTAAATGCATATGAGATGAGTAAAGCAGTATGTAAACATTATTAAAGTGACTAGTGTTCCATTACTTAAAGTGGCCAGTGATTCCATGTCTATAATATATGGGGAAGCAGCCTCTATGGTGCAGGGTTGAGTAGCCAGGTGGTACCCTGTTAGTGATGGCTATTTAACAGTCTGATGACCTTGAGATAGAAGCTGTTTTTCAGTCTCTGGGGCCCAGCTTTGATGAACCTGTACTGACCTAGCCTTTTGGATGACAGCGGGGTAACCCGGCCGTGGCTCAGGTGGTTGATGTCTTTGATGATCTTTTTAGCCTTCCTGTGACATTGGGTGCTGTAGGTGTCCTGGAGGGCAGGCAGTGTGCCCCCTGTGATGCGTTGGGCAGACCGTACCACCCTCTGGAGAGCCCTGCGAGACATAGGTGTCCGCGACGTGGCTGGTTTTCCCTTTGTAATCCGGAATTGGTCTTAGCTAGAGTGAGTTTGCTAGTTAGCTTCAGTGTCGTTAGCACCTGTTAGACATGGCAGCGAACATTCCCCCTCCCGCTGCTATGAAGCTCAGCGGAGATGGGAGCACGAACTGGGATACGTTTAGAGGTGAATGGGAGGACTATCCACTAGCCACGGGACTTCTGGAAAAGGACGATGAGGTTGTTGCTGCCACTCTGAGGACTCTAATGGGATCTGCATGCCGAAACGTATACAAACACAACCTGGACCTAACAGCAGCTCAGCAAGAAATCTTCTTCATGTGGTACCCTTCCTGCAGGCTCATTTGGACAGAAATGTCTGTGAACTTGCACGTGCCTTGGTGGAAGAGTGGGATAACATCTCACAGCAAGAACTGGCAAATCTGGTGCAGTCCATAAGGAGGAGATGCACTGCAGTACTTAATGCAGCTGGTGGCCACACCAGATACTGACTGTTACTTTTGATTTGGACCCTTCCCATTTGTTCAGGGACACATTATTACATTCCTGTTAGTCACATGTCTGTGGAACAGTTTATGTCTCAGTTGTTGAATCTTGTTATGTTAATACAAATATTTACACATGTTAAGTTTGCTGAAAATAAACGCAGTTGACAGTAAGAGGAGATTTATTTTTTTGCTGGGTTTATTATGTTAGCTCGTTTAATGGTGTGAAAATCGTGATATTTGCCTTGCATTTCAATCTACACATGCATTTGGAGCGGCAGGTAGCCTGGTGGTTAGAAGGTTGGGCCAGTAATCGAAAGGTTGGTGGATCGAATCCCCGAGCTCACAAGGTAAACATTTGTCTTTCTGCCCCTGAACAAGGCAGTTTACCCACTGTTCTTAGGCTGCCATTGTAAATAAGAATTTGTTCTTAACATCAATTTGCAGCAGAGTAGTCAACCCTATGGCAAAAATTGATGTCCTGAATAATGCCATTGATGGACATCTCAGTCCATCACCATACCTTGGGTATCTTTTCGAGAGCACAGTGTACCAACTCAGTCTTGCGCCAGAGGACGAAAATGTAATTCGGAGAGTGTGCATCAACTACATTGTTGCTTTAAGCAAGGAGCTGCAAGCAAGGCTCCCAGACAACCTTGAAGCCTTGCGAAACATGGCCTTGTTCAGTGTTAAGGAAATGTTAAAGCACAATAAAGGCACCACTGAAATGATCAAAGTAGCTGAGGTACTGGGGTATAAGCTCCAAACAATTGAGAAAAACAATTGATAAAATTGTTTCCCAATGGAGAAACATCCATCTGTTTAGGTGGGACTCAACTGAAAATATAGTCGAGTGAAGTGAATGACTACACGGACTCTTCCGGATCAAATCCATTTGAAGAACTGTGCTAAACTGCACTCGCTGCCCTCTCCTTGCCACACTCAAATGCGGTCTTCTGCTGGTTCCAGCTCCAGCCAAGCAGCTAGCCAGCCAAGCAGCACAACAACCTGGAGAGAGCTGCCTAGCGCACACATCATTATTTGGGTTAAGTTGCTTTTTCAATAAGATAGCATATATACCTTATTATTAGCTTGTACCTATAATTGTTGATCAGTTAGGTAGCATGTTAACTAACTACCAATAGACTGCTTCAAACTATAATTGTTCAGAATGTGTAGGTTTACTAGTTAAAGAGAAAATAAATTCAATGTAATTGTTCAATAATGTGTAATGTGTAAATGTTCAATAATTCAATGTGTTGTGTAAAAAATCTGATCATATACAATGTGTTGTTTATTTTACTTTTACAAATAAAAATGTGATAATAAACAAACAAATCTAAACTAACAAATATCAAATCATATTTTTCGCGTAGATGTAATTTAGCTACTTTGAGCAACAAATCGACCTGCCCCTAGCAACTTCCCCTGACAATTAGTTGGCAACACTGGGTCGCTAGTCTTTTCAGTTCGCTGCAGCTAGCGACTGGAACGAGCTGCAACAAACACTCGAACTGGTCCGTTTTATCTCCACCTACGAATATCTCCACCTACGAATATGTCTCGTAGGTTTAATATAATTTACTCATATATGTAATTTTGCCCAGCAATAATATATTTCAAATAATCTGATCCTGATAGATAAACAATACTGAAACGATTACTCGACAGGAATGGCGAGAATAGACCTATAGGTTAATTGTTGTTGCAGTGTAGGGCTTCATGAATGTCATTATCCTATAACACAAAGTAAATCCAAATGCTGACTGCGTGTGTAAATCATGAAGCAGACTCTTAATTGCTTCTTTAGACGCCTACATTTCAATATTGATAAATTGAAAATGACTAGGCTAATGGCAATGTTTCGCTGACACATTGAAACCCGTGATAGTCTGCAGTGGAATAGCACAGGAGGTTGACCGGCTGCGGAACTCCTTTTATGGTGGGGTAAGAGATCGGTTTCAGCGCGACTGCAGTAGCCTGCCTGGTGTCAGTCTGTCTGCTCTCTTGCCCATTTATGGAATTCGAGAGCTTGGGACTGACTATAAGGTCCTATCTACAAAAATATTATTCTACGTTATTTAGCTATGAAGTTGCTAAGTCTCCTTGGTTTGAATGCTGAAAGCAATGTTTATCTTGTTTTCTTTTTAACTTAACAACAGGAATTGGTGGATTTTGCGTATTAAATAAGTAGAGAACATTGAATAGAAAAGCAAAATTTTGACAACAATTCAGTTGTCTACCCTATACCCTTTAGAGACAGACTTTACCTTAAGTTGCCTGTGAAAAAAAAGGCAATGTTTTTTTATAGCCCAATTCATAGTCCCATTTTTACCACATTCTTGCCGGGACAAGCCTTCTATATCTCTTGTGGGATTGCACATGCCGGCAAGTGTAGGAGGGGCAAAAGAGGGCAGATGTGGGTGGATGACTATTTTAATAAATCAATTGAATATACAATGTCACAAATAAATCCAGTATTAATTCGTTTTAGTCAGGACCTAAGAAACATTATAACACTTTTTTTTTTTTCAAAGAAAAGAATGGCATATTTTGAGTTAAATATGGTTACTGGTTTGTGCAGCCTAAATAGCTGCGCCATGCTCATGAAATCAAGTTATTTAGTTAATTAAAACAGACAAGACACACTTAGGCTACCCTGATCACAGTCAACACACATAGGGTATATTTTATAGTAGGCTAAGAATATAAACAGAATAAAATACTAAGGATATTTTTCCCACACAACTTGCACACAGAACGTGTGAAACCGCTGTCAAAATATATATATATATATTTTTTTTTTGAATCAGAGCCGAAGGCAAGCCCATGCCTTTTCGATCCACGTTTAATCTCGTTCCTACCCTCACTCTGCTTTGTTAGGGACCAGGCGTAGGGTCTAACATTGACAGTATCTTCATCATGATACCGATAATAGGAATCTATATTTTCAATAGCATTTGAGTCTCGTGTAAATATTTCACAACCTCCATAGGTTTTTGGAGTTGCCTAATGCGACCGAGTAAAAATAATAGTCCTACTGTTGATTTAGGCTACATTAACCTATTGCATGTGTAACATTGTTAAAGTACTATGTGAATTTCACCAGGTTCATATCTCAATATGTTGTGTTGATTTGTTATGCATGCCCGCATCCTGGGAGAAGGGGAGTGTGTACTTACGTTTTGCCCGGCGTGCTCGTGCTCAAATCATTTTGATGCACTGAGAGAGATGCAGGATGCAGTTCTGCTTGATTAAAACTACCTGATCTCCAAAGTCCACGTTTATAGTCTCAATAAACCACACACAACGCAGAGTTACAGCGGTGCAGTATAGCACCGGCTACATTGGTGCCTTCTAGACCCGGATTCATCGTTGATCGACGTGGGCTCAATCACCGCCGCGCTGCTGCTCTAGAGACTAATTATATAATTCTCTCTTGCCGCCTTGTGGCAAAAATCGGAACTACAGTCTTTTTTCCTGTTTATTTTTTTCTGACAACGATGTATTGAGAGCTCTGTTTATCGTTAACCAACATATAAGTGTGTTCATCAACAGACATTTTAACGTAACTTTAGTGGCATGGCATCTTATAATGGTGATGAACCCAAATTCACTGCTGGGAGGGGGAGGTTTTTCTCATACTCTGATCAAACCCCTGTAAAGTGTGTAGGTGCAGGAGGTTCCCCCATGTTTTGCTCCACAAAAAATTGGATGAAAGCCCTTCATCTAGTGTTAATCCAAATGCCCCTGTAGATGGTCTAGCTGAGCTGGTCACTCAGCTAGCCCGGGAAATAGGGAGCTCCATTAGGGAAGAACTACAGAGTGGCAGGTCCAGTACTTATGAGCCACCAGTAAGTACAGAAAAGATAAGTGATCATCATTCAGAGTCAGTAGGATATGTAAATCTCAGTCAAATTAAGTTAATCATGCAATCAGACATAAAGGAACCTCCTACATATAGAGGAGATGGTACAGACAAATGCTCCATTCATGAATGGGATGAGTTGATGAGAATATACTTGAGGAGGAAGGCATGTCCTGTTATGGAACAATCAGATGAGATGATTAGTTGGTTATCTGGCAAAGCAAGAGACATGGTAAAGATATTTCAGCGAATTGGCCTATTCATGCATGCCCTTGGCTGATTTTTACAATACTAAACCTGTATCCGGAGAGGCTGTTATGGAGTACTGGGTTCGATTGAACAAGGCCGTAGATGTCGCTGACGAGGGCCTTAAGAGACAAGGTAAGAAGATTGACGGCTCCAACTCTGATGTCGTTAGGATGTTTGTAACATACTGCCCTGACCCCAAACTGGCAGCAGTATTCCAATACAAGTTTGCTGAGAAATGGACTGCGAGTGAAGTACAGGAGAGAATCTATGAACATGAACGCCGCAGGAAGGCCACCATGTGTCAATCTACCGCTGTATCCTCAAAGCAAGTAACAGTACATCCCCAGATAACTCCATGTGAAGGCGGGGTCAATACTGGTGCGTGCAGTGACACTTCTCTCACATCAAGCGCCAAACAAGATGGGCAGAGTGCAAGTATCGAGAGACACATTCACCTGCTTGAACGTACCTTAGAGAAGAGCATACCACCCGTTATGGTTTCACAGACACAGGCCAAGGCACCATCTTTCCATACCCAGCCCTTAAGGCGTAGGGAATGCAGGGTTTGTGGCTCAACAGATCACTCCACTGTGATGCACTGTAGACATGAGAACCTGTGCCTCCGGTGCTTTTCCCCAGATCATTGGAAGTCAAATTGTCCTAAACCGGGGGAACGCTATGCCAATCCCGGTGGTGAGAGACGCCCACTACAACAGCAGAGAAACTCACCACCACAGCAGCAACCGTTAAACTGACACGCCCACAGGTGAAGGGGGGAAATGTGGGTGTTCAACTGTCTACCCCCAAGAAAGAATTTGATGATCTCGAGAAAACGTATGAGATTTTGTGCTCTGATGCGAAAGAAGGAGAGAAAATTGTTATGTTAGGTTCACAAGAAGTTGAGGCTTTTTCAGATTTGTTTTACACCTCTGTCTGTACATAGGAAAGTGCAGCTTAAGGGCATGCTTGACACTGGGTCTATGGCCTGTACATTGAGTGAACATGCGGAGCAGAGACTTTTGGAAGCAGGTGCCCTTCCTCAGCATCCCACAGAGTTAGTATTAGTGGGGTGTGGGGGGAAGAAGACCTCAACAAAGTATTTCTATGATTTGGATATGAAAATCTATGGGATTGATGTTAAAGTGTCCACTCTAGTTGTTCCTGGACAGCGTGATGATCTCATTCTTGGATCGAATGTCATTAAGCATCTATTGCATGAGATGAAAGGCACTGACGAATACTGGAAGCTCGTCAACAACATGGATGGCCAGACCCACTCACCAGAGGGTCAGCTCGGGGGTTTGAACTTGCAACCTTCCAGTTACTAGTCCAACACTCTAACCACTTGGCTACCCTGCCAAGCTCAGCTGATGGAGGCAGATGGATGCACTCCCTCTGCTCGGAGGCTGAAATCCTTCTTGGGTATGGTATTATATTACCAGCACTTCATTCCTGACTGTTATATAGCCAGACCTTTGTTTGCACTCACTGGGGGTCAAAAGAGAAGAGGAAGAGATGGGAAGAAGGTGGGATTTTCCGGAAACTGACGCTATCGGATTTGACTGAGGAGTGTGTCGTTGCATTCCAGAAGCTGAAGGATGCACTTTTGAATTGTGTCTTGCTAGCTCACCCTAATTTCGAGAGGCCGTTCATTCTCTTCACTGACGCTTCCTTGGATGGTCTTGGGGCTGTGCTTTGCCAAGTACCTGGAGGTGAAGATAAGGCAAGGCCCATAGCATTTGCGAGCAAGAGCCTGAGTAAGTCGCAGAGAAGGTATCCGGCACACAGACTTGAATTTCTAGCACTGAAATGGAGTGTGTGTGAGAAATTCAGTCACTGGCTTAAGGGGCACGAGTTCACTGTCTGGACAGATAGTAACCCGTTAACGTACATCATGACAAAACCCAAGCTGGACCCTTGCGAGCAAAGATGGGTTGCCAAGCTGGCACCGTACAACTTGAAGCGTATCCCAGGCAGCAAGAATACAGTAGCAGATGCACTGAGCCGCGACCCCTTTGCAGTGACTGTCGCGCAGAGACTGATGAGGGAGTCCTACCTAGCACTTCTGTCTGAGGCTGTTGGGACGCTGAATGATGATGTCCAAGATGCCTTCCGTTGGGCTTCTTATCCCCAGGAGATAACCTCTTTGACCACTGCTGAAGTGAAGGCCATATGTCAGCTCCATATTGACTGGGAATGTTCAACGGAGATGCAAGCAATCCAGCTTGGTTCCAACACCCAACGGCTGCTTTCTCCTGGTATTGACACTTTGCCTGAACTCTCGCACGAGGAACTTCGAGATCTCCAGCTGCAAGACTCTGTGACTTCCAAGGTCATCCCTTTCGTCTTCAATAAGAAACGGCCCACCAGACGAGATCGATACAATGTTTCTTCTAAAGTGTTGTTGCTGATGAAACAGTGGGATCGCTTGATCCTAAGAGAGGGAGTTCTGTATCGTGTCATTAAGGAGAGTCACACAAACCGGAGAAAGTTCCAGTATGTCTTGCCAGAGGTGTTGAGACTCAAAGCAATGACTGGCATTCACGACCTTGCAGGACATCAAGGCCAAGCTAGAACTCTAGCTCTGGCCAGACAGATATTTTTCTGGCCTGCAATGGAGAGAGACATCAAGGAGTATGTGCGCTGCTGCCAGAGATGCGTTCTAGCAAAGACTCCAGAGCCAGCGGCTAGAGCCCCGTTAGAGAGCATCAAAACTTGCTCTCCCATGGAGTTGGTGTGTTTGGATTTTTGGACAGCGGAAGACAGTAAGAAGAACTCAGTTGATGTTCTGGTGGTGACTGACCACTTCACTAAACTTGCCCTTGCATGGCCATGCAGAAACCAGACAGCCAAGCAAGTAGCTCGTAAACTGTGGGATCATGTCTTCTGTGTCTATGGCTTTGCATCAAGGATCCATACTGATCAAGGCGCACATTTTGAGAGTGAGCTAATAGCAGAACTGCTTAAGCTCTCCGGTGTCCAAAAGTCAAGAACCACAGCATATCACCCAATGGGGAATGGAGAAACTGAACACTTCAACAGGACTTTAGGTAGCATGCTCAGGAGTCTGCCCTTGAAAACCAAAGAACATTGGCCTGAACAAATCCAGTCATTAACATTTGCCTACAATGCCACTGTTCACGAGACTACGGGCTATGCTCCATTCTTTCTCATGTTTGGTAGAGTCCCTCGGCTACCAGTGGATGTTATGTTCCGCAATGTTTTGGACGACTCCAGTGTTGTGGATTGCAACAAGTATGTCGAGACTCTGATCACTGGGCTGAAGGAAGCTATGAGTGTTGCCCAAAGGCACACTGACAAGCAACAGAGACGACAAGGTTGGGAGTATGACAAGCGGGTTAAAGGCATCGGTTTGTCAATGGGGGATCGTGTCCTCATCGCCAACAAGGGTGAAAGGGGCCGCCGCTTGTTGGCTGACAAGTGGAACCCCGAGTGACTTCAGTCAATCCACAAACTCACACATACATAATCCAAGACCGTTACGGCAGAGAGAAAGTGGTTCACAGGAATCTACTGCTGCATGTGAATTTCCTGCCATTTGAAATAGATGATTCAGTGCACTTCAATGACAGTGATGCTGCAGGGCCTTCAATCAATGTAGATGCAGGAGAGGTCACCCAATCCGGCGATGGACTGGACAGGGAAGACATGGAGGACTCTGGGGAGGAAAGTGCATCCTGGCTGGCAGAGGATTCAAGCGATTACTCTGAGCTCTGGACATCGGATGGAAAGTCAGAGCCAGAAGAACCTTGTTTGCTTGAGGAAAATGACTGGGGAAGCACCTCTGAGATTCGGGAGCTGATTCCTTCAAACCCACCTCTGATCAATGATCTAAGGCCAGAGCCACCGTTAGTTACCATGGCCTCTAGCCCAGTGGCAGGTCGCACAAGGGCGGGGAGGGTAGTTAAAGCAGTAAAGAGACTAATAGAGTCAATCCACCAGAAGGTGTAAGTTTAACATAGTACAGAGAGATGATTTAGTACAGGATTCTTTTTTTTAAGGCTAAGAATGTAGATATAGTGTAAGAGGCACTATGCATCTAGGGGCAGTTGAAGGCCTGACCAACTTTCACTTGCCTTGAACCCTATGGGTAGCTTTGAGCTGAATTCAGAATTAAGCCTTGAGCTTGATAGGTTATTTGTTGTTTTACAAGGTTGGTGAAATTCAGGAGGGGTGAATGTAACAGTTGTTAAAGTATTATGTGAATTTCACCAGGTTCATATATCAATATGTTGTGTTGATTTGTTATGCATGCCTGCATCCTGGGAGAAGGGGAGTGTGTACTTCCGTTTTGCCCGGCGTGCTCGTGCTCAAATCATTTTGATGCACTGAGAGAGGTAGGCACGCTTTTTCTGTCTTCAGAAAAGTTTGATTCTTTTAAGTACAAAGTTATACACACAGTGTTTTGTACATGAATAATGATGGATATTTAGAGGTTACTCATAAGTGGATGGTATTGTTAAGATGCACTTGTAATTGTACTTTTTAGGATGATATCAATATTCTGAATTCAACATGTGGTTAATAGCTAGCTCAGGTATTAGCAGGCTATTGTATGTGTGAACGATGGCTAGCTCCTCGAATGATCCCAGTCCCTCCTATTGTGCATCTGTTGTAGAAAGAGGCGACGATTCTCAGAACATATGTGCTCTACAAATGTTTTATTTCCTTTTGGATGCAGGTATGTGGTTTTATCTATGTAAAATATGTTATGTATAATAAGGAGAGAGTGTATTAATTTTTGTATTCGAAAATCATTTTGATGCACTGAGAGAGATGCAGGATGCAGAGAGTCAGTTCTGCTTGATTAAAACTACCTGATCTCCAAAGTCCACGTTTATAGTCTCAATCAACCACACACAACACAGAGTTACAACCGTGCAGTATAGCACCGGCTACACATGCTAAATGTTTCTGATCAGTGATAGATTAGCAAACGAATTGAGGAGCTATTTCCTACTTATTTGCCCAGCCAGAGAATTAACCAAATATAGGCTACAGATGGAGATTCAGTTAAACAAAATCACATTGATTGATTAAGACAAGTCACAGGTTTTTGGTAGGGAGAAGACATAAACTGCTATATGTGACAACAAGTGAAGAGCAAAATAATCAACTTGTTAAGGTACATTAACATGTTGGCAAAATATTCTGCGCTAATAAATTAGGCAACTAGACAAGATGATCATGAGCAGCACTCACCTCAATTTAGCTAACGTTAACATTTCCACAGCCTCATTGTAGCCTAACCAATAGGCCTATCCAAATAGAGATTCAGTGAAAATAAAAATCTGACATTGATTGATTTATCACGCTTTTCTCAAAGCAGCACGAAACGCTGCTGAAATAGTTGATAACACGCAGAAATAAGCTATTGCATCAATCAAATGTAAGCTATTAGCCTAATAGCCTAACAATTTGATGACTTGGGAGTTTCAGTAAGCAACAATTTGATGCCAAGAATTACATTAGCCTACTTTATTCCAATATTTTAATCTTTATGTGATATTTATTACCACATTCATTTTTCATGGATCGATCCAGTTGTGGTTAAGAAAACAGTGTAGGTGGTGGGCTATGCGAAGAGATGAGTGAAGTGACATGCCTCGTAAAGTTTAGAACAGCCAGGATGATAGTAGTAATGGCCGCTGCCTAGCAACCATCAATAGCTTAATGAGTGCCAATGCCGCATCAGCATGAAGGCCACTACATGGTCAATCCGACGTCTACATTGGCTGTGCATTTACGGTGATATGGTCTCTGCGGAAGTCAGGGTATTCATACTCCTTGTGCTTTGCCAAGCAGAACAGGGACTCCAGAGGTTCCGCCAGGGGCTTGCCTGTTTTTATGTTATTTTGGCATTAATACGTGTTATCATTGAGTTAATAAAGCCGCATACAAACATGGTCTCTTTTATTTTCTTGAGTAAGGTAGCTCCAAAATTCAGGTGTTTCACCCTAGCTTAGTGCTTTCTGTGGTGGTGGTGGTGGAGCATGCCAGCCAGAAAATAGGAGCTTTGTGCCGTGATTGGCTCAGTGTTCTGTCACTCATGGGGACACTACTTCACTGTGAAGTCTAAGTCCTTAATAAGTGTAGACTTCGACAATTCTAGCCCTTTGGGTCCTGCCATATAGTTATATTAGAAGTGCCCTTCCAAATAACAATATATATGTACAGTAGCTTTGACTGGACGGATCATTACTTTCAGAATCTTAGCTAGCGGTCATCATCATGAATCAAGTCGACAATCTACTGGCAAATCCTTTTTAATCCTTGTCATATGAAGAGGAATAATGACGATAAATTATAGATGAAATGTTTCGGTGCTCATCGGCCATTGAACATAAACATTGCACAACAAGTTGGAGATCACAAATTCAACAATGAGTGGTTTGGAAAGAATCGGTGACAGTGGCTAACTGCAAGCATTGGAACTGGGAAGCCGGGAATAAACAAGCTCAAACTGGGAAAATATGTTTTGAATGGTCATCCAACTCGGAATTGCCTCTTTCTCTTTCTTTGATGACAAAATTTGCCCACGAAGGACAGCCGCACCACCACCTTCCTGTTCAAGTGAGCACATCACAACAAGGTGAGTCCAAAGGTGTCTTATATGCTGCTGCATAAATTATGTAATATGCCAGGGAGATATGTATACTGTAGCTAAGAAAGTAGTACTAAGTGTATGTTGTGTAGTAAGATGTTGTGTAGTAAGATGTTAGTAGTCCATGTGCCTCACCTTAATAATGTGGTCTATTTTTCACCACTTAATTTCACCTACTGTTCTGACTTGGTGGTGCAGCCTACAATATAACCTGTTTTTGAGAAATGGAATCGTCTAATATGCGCTTTCATTGTCTGCTTGTACGCCCTCTTAATTTATCCTACGCTTCTGATTTAGTGTACAGGGAAAACACTGTAAGAATGGCCCATGTCCTGAATTCTGCCGCCGTACATTTTAAAAGTGCTGAACAAATAATTATGACTACATCTGTCCTAGCTTGCTCATTAATGTCTTAATCAAAATTACGGATGGCCTCTTATCCGCTTGTCGTCCCGTTACGCCATAGTTTGTACATCTCAATTGTCAGTAGAAACCACATTTGTTTAAGCAAGTCAGCCATATCAGCTATGTTTCTTTAAAAGGCAGTAAATGTGGCTGAATGAACTGTTTCGCTGCCAGACAAGGCTCTGCTGATAGTCAGTTGTAGCAGTGGTAAGGTGTTGGGACTGCTGTTGAGAATCTGCTGTTGGGACAGCTTTATGTAGGGCCCTAACAGTTTGTGGGCACCGTTTTGTCACCGTTATAGTGCAATGAATTTATTGTTTAGTGCTGTGTTGTGTAATGGCTTGGCTGGCATGCATTCCACTATCTTTTTTTTTTTTTTGCCCTATCAAGAATGACATGCTAAAATCGCCACTGCTCTGACCACATTTTCCGGCTCAAACACACAATTGGCTCTTATTTCATTCTAAGCCGTAGACAGAACTTTACTGCAATCATGACTACGTCAGTTGGCGGAAATAAAAGTAGAGTCTTTGTCGCCAGGAATACCTTTCATCTAAAAGTCTTGGTTTGAAAGGTTTAGTGTAGACTATTATAGTACCATGCTCTCGAATTGTCACATATGCAGGTACTCACAAACAGGTCCCCCCATATATATAACATTCTATTGGTTGCAAGAATTTTGTATAATAATTTAAATTGAAAAAAATGTAATGAAACCAGCGACCAAATAATTGACGAGCTGTCAATTTCCCTAGCTAACTCCTTACTTTTCACACTGACACGGCATAAACAGCTCTACAGGCTTCACTGTCATGGTACACAGTCCGTACACAACACTATGCTCATCGTGTGTTAGCAGTCAGGACATATTTGCATATGTTAGGATCTTGTCAAGGCTGGCGGAATTCTGTCCAAAAGTATGTTCTTTTATCTGTCTACAGGTTTCCCCTGTTTTTGTTTGCTTGGAAATGTTGATACTGGAGACTGTTATCAGAAGAAACTGTGTAACCTAGCATTTATAGCGGCTAAGAAATGCATTACCATTAATTGGAAGGTTGGTTATCCTCCCACAATGTCACAATGGATGGCAGAAATGTCAATAAAACACTTGTGGGTTTTGAGGGTGTCCAAATTGTCACAGTGTCATAGTTTCATAGTGACACAGTATCTGAAAATCAGAAGACTGTAGGGAACTGTTGTTGTTCTAGAAAACCCCACCAATAGACCAAGAAAAGAGACCGCCTTAGGTCTGAATGACCTCACTTAACTGCTAAATAGTTTAACTAGCTAACATAACCATTGCAAAATATGTTTCTAACCTCAAGGGTCTTTCCTGGTTAAATAAAGGTTAAGTGGGATAAAATATCTCAAATCAGTAATAATGTAATGAGTCAATATAATAAACTGTTTCCTGGCAACAGTTAACTGTGTGACTGTCTTGGATGTCAAAGTGCTGGTGGAATTAACTTCAAGATTCTTTAGGTTCAAGTTCTACTTATACTACTTAGTCCTCTTCTTCCCGGGTGGGACACAAAGCCTGCAAACAGTCTTCTACCCACTGGAGCCTTGGACCGCAGCTTGCGCATGATATTCTCCATAAACTCCATCATCATCTACTTTATCCACAGCGCTGACATAGTGAAGTTTCTTGTCACACTGTCCCGGTGCAGACCATGTTTAGATCTCTCCTCCAGATCTGTTTTGCTTTGTCCCAAGAGCACCTATGCAATAGTACCATGTTTTCCATTAAAGAGAACCGCCAGACTTCAACACCCTCCCTGGAAAAAAGAAAAGCTCTCCCCATGATGGATTGTACCTGCTGAATGTCAGATGGGTAGAAATCACAAAGTACTGTGGTGCGAAGGAGAGACTCAAGATCAACTCACTGTCTTAAATATCACAGTTGTTCTCTGATCACATAGCAATGTAGCAACTGAAAGTCCTGATGTGAAGGGTAGGAAACAAGTGATAGGACTGGTAGCTCTATGAATATGTCACACTGAAATTAAGCTCACATGGTAATAAAGATTACCTGAGCATATGGGTCTGGAGAAATGATGGGGCTGGAGAAAGGAAATGGAAGGGGCTAGAGAAATGAAGAGAGAAGAGAATAAGGATGATGAGGTCACCTGCATCAGCAGATGTGAACAAGTCGTTTACATCTTAGAGCTCTACAGTAGATGGCGCTAAACTGCCATAAAAGTGTTGGTACAGTCCTGCAGAATCAAAGAAGCTAATAATTCAAAGAATCAAATATGCTGAAAAGCCTCTCTATATTTATGACAGTGCTGTAAACAAAACTACCTCCAATGTAGGCCCCATCCTTTTCATTCTACAGAGGAAATATATAATATCCGTTGTTTATGTGTCCCAGTGGGCACTAATAGACATTAAAGTGAACATAGAGAAGACTTGTGAATGAGATAATGTGATTCTCCCTTCCTCTCATACCACACATGCACTATACACCGAGAAGACACAGAATAATTCAGCTTTTGCACCAGTTTTTTTGTGGCGGGGAATTAAAAAGGCCTAGAAGGTAAAGTCACGTTTGAGATAAAGAATATACAGAGGAAATATAAATACGTTTTCCATTTAGATGTATATGGTGAGTGTGTTATTGTTTTAAATATTATATTAAAAACACAGCAATTGTGTTGGTTTTAGTACTACACAATGGTAACCTTGATGGTCATCCTGTTCTGTGGTAGTTTGGTTATTTTTGTATATCTGCCTGTTTCTCTTGTTTTGCAGTTGAAGTCCCAGCCCCCTACATCAGGAGCCCCAGGTCAGCTGTTAGTCCATCAGTTATTGAAAGCTGTTCAGTGGTGTGTTCTGTGGAGAACTGAAAAGACGTTACCCTGGCCTGGTACAGAAGAGAGGGAAGACGGGGTAACACAAATAGTTACAAACACACACTAATTTGTCTCTACCCTCTGGAGAAAAAGGAAGAGGATAATAAGTCGTGGCCAAAAGTTGAGTTTTATCACTCATCTGCTGTTGTCTGACAAAGACTTCCTTTGATCTCTCAACAATTTCCCAAAGCGGACAAGGTTACCGGTACATTCTTACTTGCCAAACCCACATCCTGACACAATGTCAACAGAGTGCTGCTATGTGTTAGTATTCTGCATCTGGCTGGTATAAGGCTAATCAAGGTAATTGTAAACACAGCCATTATATCAGTCTAATTTCTATATATAATATTCAGGCTGTGGTACAAAATAGAAGCCCTACTGTATGAACAAAGCTTTCTCTCAGGTACTTGGCAGTCAGTTATCAGACTCAGAGTCAATAAGATTTTCAGACGAATGTGGCAGCAATATACAAGTCCATACGTGTTCATAATATGAACAGGTTCAGCCAGTCAGTGGATGGCAGCTTTCTTTAAAAAGTAAATAAGCAATCTTGATTTAGGGTGTGTATGTGTACATATTGTACATGTATAGTAGCTGCGAAATATCCCAAGGTTTAAAGTTCTGTTCCTGAGAAACCGGATTACAAGGCAAATTACAAGGCATACAGGGATTAGCTTCCATTCAGCCACAACAGCATTGTGTTGGGCAATTAGGCCTGACTGGCAGTCAACATTACAATTCATCCCAAAGGTGTTCGATGGGGTTGAGGTCAGGGCTCTGTGCAGGCCAGTCAAGTTCTTCCACACCGATCTTGACAAACCATTTTTATATGGACCTCGCTTGCGTTGTCATGCTGAAACAGGAAAGGGCCTTCCCCAAACTGTTATCACAAAGTTGGAAGCACAGAATCATCTAGAATGCCATTGTATGCTGTAGCGTTCCCTTCATTGGAACTAAGGGGCCTAGCCCAAACCATGAAAAACAGCTCCAGACCATTATTCCTCCTCCACCAAACTTTACAGTTGGCACTATGCATTCGAGCAGGTAGCGCTCTCCTGGCATCCGCCAAACCCAGGTTCATCCATCAGACTGCCAGATGTTGAAGCGTGATTCATCTCTCCAGAGAACTAATTTCCACTGCTCTAGAGTCCAACGGGTGAGGAGCTTTACAACACTACAGCCGACACTTGGCATTATTCATGGTGATCTTAGGCTTGTGTGCGTGCGGCTGCTCGGCCATGGAAACCCATTTCATGAAACTCCCAACGAACAGTTCTTGTGCTGACATTGTTTCCAGGGGCAGTTTGGAACTTGGTACCGAGTGTTGCTACCGAGGACAGGCGATTTTTACGTGTTAACATTTCAGCACTTGGCTGTCCCGTTCTGTGAGCTTTTGTGGCCTACCACTCTCCGGCTGAGTCATTATTTTGCTTCTAGAATTCCCACTTCACAATAACAGCACTTACAGTTGGCCAGGGCATCTCTAGCAGGGAAGAAATATGAATAACTGACTTGTTGGAAAGGTGGCATCCTATGACGGTGCCACGTTGAAAGTCACTGAGTAAGGCCATTCCAATGTTATGGAGATTGCATGGCAATGTGCTCAATTTTATACACCTGTCAGATTGTAGAAGGACGATCAATGGAAACTGGATGTAACAGAGCTACATTTAGAGTCTCATAGGAAAGGTTCTGAATACTTATGTGAATAAGGTATGTTTTTTAATATTTTTTTTTATAAATTTGCAATCATTTCTAAAAACCTGTTTTTGCTTTATGAGGTATTTTATGCAGGAAAATGAGGAATGAGGGAAAAATGCAATTAACCCAATTTAGAATAAGGCTGTAACGTAACAAAATGTGGAAAAAGTTAAGGGGTCTGAATACTTTCCGAAGGCACGATAGGCTTAGCCTCGTATATCCATCCTAATCTCATGAGCTTTAGAATGTGTTTTGCAATTTGTGTAGCAAAACACTTTGTAAGATCAGGAGGGTTATAGGAGGCTAGTATAGACCTTCACATTATGAAATCGAATGTCTGGTATTAACTTACAAGTTGTTTGTTTAATAAGTCCATTGGTTATGTGGGCAAAGCATGCTTACTGGAGAAGTTCTTCCCAACTTAACTAGATTTCCCAACTTCATTGATTGTTCTACAATAGTTGAGTAACACAGTTTACACATATGTATTCTTGCAAATGAAAGAAGATAAATGTGTTTGACATCTTGGAATATAGAGTTGATTATAGAACCCATGGGTAGAAGATCACCAAAGGTGGCCAATCCATGGTCTTGCAAGGCTGAAGTTCTGTCACGATTGTCATATAGAGACTAAGGTGCAGCGTGATATGAATACATTCTTCTTTAATTAAAGGAAGAACACTTAACAAATGACCGTGCCGCTATATCAACCGAGTGCTGACATGCAACTACACATAGACAATAACCCACAAAACCAAAATGGCAACCTAAATAGGATCGCCAATCAGAGACAACGATAAACAGCTGCCTCTGATTGGGAACCAATTCAGGCCACCACATTACCTAGACATATAAAAACCCCATAGATACACAAAAACCTTAGACAGGACAAAAAAACACCTAGACAATACAAAAACTAAACCAACCACCCTCGTCACACCCTGACCTAACCAAAAATAATCAAGAAAACAGACAACTAAGGTCAGGGCGTGACAAGTTCATGCATGTTTTTGTTCCAGCTCAACCTGAATGAATGAATCGTGGTTCTTTTGACTGAAGACCATAATAAGTTAATTAGTTTAATCAGTTTGTTGTTTTATTAGTGCTTCACTGGAACAAAATCCTGCTGACTTCAATCTTTGGAGTAAGTTTGGCCACCCCTATCACAACCCGTTTCTGTTTAATGCTGACATGTCATAACATGATGCAGCCACCTCCATGCTTGAAAATATGAAGAGTGGTAATCAGTGATGTGTTGGATTTTCCCCAAACGTAACACTTTGTATTCAGGACATTGAGTTCATTTCTTTGTCATGTTTTTCTTTTGCAATTTGTCTGTAGTGCCATATTTTCAAACAGGATGTATGTTTTGGAATATTTTTTATTCTGTACAGGCTTCCTTCTTTTCACTGTGTCATTTAAGTTAGTATTGTGGAGTATCTATAATGTTGTTGACCCATCCTCAGTTTTCTATTATCACAGCCATTAAGCTCTGTAACTGTTTTAAAGTCACCATTGGCCTCATGGTTGAAAGTGGTTTCCTTCCTCTCCGACAACTGAGTTAGGAATTTTGCATGCATCTTTATAGTAACTGTGTCTCTTGATTACATCATCCAAAGTGCAATTAATAACTTCACCATGCTCAAAGGGATATTTCTAAAAACATAATTACACTTTGACATTATGGGGTATTGTGTGTAGGCCAGTGACACAAAATCTCAATTAAATACATTTTAAATTCAGGCTGTAACACAACAAAATGGGGAAAAAGTCCAGATGTGTGAATACTTTCTCAATGCACTGTTGATCTCAAGTCAGAATACCTACCACCCATTATGCACATACTGGTATTTGATAGTACCATTTAAAAAATGTTTTGCATGTGCCTTGTAATTTACAGTATGTACAGTAAAAGGTAGTGCACTCTCCCTAAAGCAAACATTGCTCATTTACTTTCAAAAGACAGCAAACATCAACTAACTGCCTGATCCTGTTCATCTTATGAACAGGTATGGACTTGTTGAATTGTTTCCCCAGTCCTCTGAAAATCTTACTGACCCTGACCAGTCTGGTAACTGGCTACCAAAAGCTTGAGAGAAAGCTTTGTTAATTACAGCAGTGTTTCTATTTTGGACCACATACTGGATGGGACAGGATGTCATTATACTTACAAATTAGACTGAGTGATGTAATGGCTGCATGCTATTAAATAAGTTAGCCCTACACCAGGCAGATACAGAATACTAACCAACGAGCTCACAGTCACACGTCAGAATTAGACGTTCATCCATGTTTCTCAAACGTCAAATTTCGAAGTTGTTCCAAACGTCAAATTTCCAAATGTTTAAGGTTAAGTTTAGGCATTTAACTCTTAATTTATAAGGTTAGGGTGACGTTTAGGCATTAACTCTGAATTCTTACATTTTAGGCATTAAATCAGAATGCTTAGAGGTTTGGGATAGGCTTAATTAAAACAGAAATAACTTTCTCTCGCTGGTTTCGAACATGCAACCTTTGGAACCAGAGGCAGATGAACCTACTTGAAGTTAACGGTTCTCTCTTTTATCCCTAGTGGACGGTTTTTACATAATCTCCTGACATCCTCAAACATGGATGGATTTATATACAGTGCCAGTCAAAAGTTTGGACACACCTACTCATTCCAGGGTTTTTCTTTATTTTTACTATTTTCTACATTGTAGAATAATAGTGAAGACATCAACATTATGAAATAACACATAAGAAATCATGTCGTAACCCAAAAGGTTTTTCTTCTTCAATGTAGCCACCCTTTGCCTTGATGACAGCTTTACACACTCTTGGCATTCTCTCAACCAGCTTCATGAGGTAGTCACCTGGAATGCATTTCAATTAACAGGTGTGCCTTGTGTGCCTTGTATAGAAGTTAATACATTTGAGCCAATCTGTTGTGTTGTGTCAAGGTAGGGGTGGCATACAGAAGATAGCCCTATTTGGTAAAAGACCAAGTCCATATTATGGCAGGAACAGCTCAAATAAGCAAAAAGAAACGACAGTCCATCATTACATTAAGACATGAAGGCCAGCCAATGCGGAAAATTTCAAGAAAGGTGAAAGTTTCTTCAAGTGCAATGAGACTCTCTAGAGCGGAGATACAGGTAGGACAAACCTTTGTGAAAACATTCTCCACAAGTTTAAACATGCCCATGAGATCAGCAGGTTTGGGAAGTCGGTTACAAGCATTTTGAAAATAAATGGTAAAACTGTTTCAGGGAGTGGATGTGGTGCCATGATTTAACTCATTTGCTTGTTTAAATACTACTAATCCTGGTTTTCAGACAAATGTTGTGACCTAAATAACAATAATAATATAGTATATTTACCAAGTAAAGTACACCACAATGAAAAAGTACACATCTAAAATTACACTAAAGACATACACATTATGCAACAGACAAATAAATAGCGGTGCTATTTGTATGTGAAATTACACTCAATTATACAATAGTGGCAATGAAAGGTATAAATGTGAGTTCGGTATAAAATCTTTATGGCTTTTTTTGTGTTTTTTTTGGGGGTGGAAATGTAATTTGCTGAGCTGGAGCACAAGGACCAGGTCAACCTTGTGGTTGACAAATGCTATGACTTAAACAATAACAATTAAATTGCATTTGTATCAAGCATATTTCTTGTAAAGTAAAAGGTACAATACTATGAAAAAGACACATTTAAAATGTCAGTAAAGACATACACAGTATTTAACATTGTCAGAGTGTTATGGGTGCCAACCTATAGCACCATCCCAACGTGAAACATGTAGGACCAATGCTGTCGTTGGTCTGGCCCCTGACCTAAGACCAATCCGGCATGGCTAAACCTACCAGGGGCCCAAGCCCCCTCCGGCGTAGCTCTCAGGGTCATTGAGACACACAAGCCTCTAAACCACGCCAAGGTCACAGCTTTGAGAGAGGAGTGATTGAATCCAGCCCTGTCTGAACAAAAGGTAAGATTCTGACATCTGAGTACAAAACAGACTCTTCTGGTAAACAGATGCCTCCGGTGCCAGATACCAGTATATACTCAACCTGTAAAGTCAGCACTTAAACAATTAGAAACAGAAACCTGTAATTCAATAAGGTCCAAATCTACGGAGCAAAAATATCAACGCAACATGCAACAATTTAAACGATTTTTACTGAGTTACAGTTGATATAAGGAAATCAGTCAGTTGAAATAAATAAATTAGGCCCTAATCTATGGATTTCACATGACTGGGCAGGGGCGCAGCCATGAGTGGGGCTGGGAGGGCATAGGCCCACCTACTGGGGAAATTTGCCTCAGTTTCATCAGCTGTCCGGGTGGGTGGTATCAGATGATCCCGCAGGTGAAGAAGCTGGATGTGGAGGTCCTGGGCTGGCATGGTTACACATGGTTTACGTTTGTGAGGCCGGTTGGACGTACTGCCAAATTCTCTAAGACAACGCTTTAGGCGGCTTATGGTAGAGAAGGGAGCATTCAATTCTCTGGCAACAGCTCTGGTGGACATTCCTGCAGTCAGCATGTCAATTGCACTCTCCCTCAAAACTTGAGACACCTGTGGAATTGTGTTGTGTGGAAAAACTGCACATTTTAGAGTGGCCTTTTATTGTGAACCTGTGTAATGATCATGCTGTTTAATCAGCTTCGGGATATGCACACCTGTCAGGTGGATGGAATTTTTTTGGCAAAGGAGAAATGCTCGCTAACAGGTATGTAAACAAATTTGTGCCGAAAAATTGAGAGAAATAAGCTATTTCTGCGTATGGAAAAATTCTGGGATATTTCAGCTCATGAAACATGGGACCAACACTTTACATGTTGCGTTTATATTTTTGTTCCGTATATTTGCATTCTATGCTTGTTCTTGTGTATTCTGTATTTTCACATTGGCTGGTATGTTATACAAGCCAACAACAAGTGACCACTTCCTTCCTAAATGTGTGTGTGTGTGTTCACAGATACAGAAGTTGCATAGAAAACCAAGTAGCATAATATGCATGCACATATATTCACATCCATAAACACTGACCATACCAATCTCTGAAAGTTCACATCAGGATCCTTCTTCTTCTCTTCGCTTGCAGGCTGCATTGAAATAAAGGGAAAGGGCATAATATTACATGATTACCTACAGTGTATGTTCTGTATATGTTGCCTTCAGGGTGCTCTGTATGATGTCAACTGTGACACAGATTGTACTTACCTCCACATTTTATTATTTTAACTGCCCAGAATATACCACCACTTATTATCCCAACTGATAGCAATGTGACCAGTGCGATTGGGACAGGATTGCGACCAGACCCTGTCAAGAGTAAAATGGAGGGGGGGGGGGGGGTTTAACCAACTGTATGTTGTATGTGGTCTTGCCCTGTATTCACCTGAAGCCTATATTCTTCCCGTCTAAATTAAATTCAGCTGGTCAAACTCATGCCATGTGCTTTAGTCAATACTGATGAATGACATTGATGAAGGTATTATAAGGTTGGCTACACGGCTCATAGGAAAATAAATACAGAAATCAGCTGGCTGTAATACAGAAGTTAAAAAATATGATAATACGCATGTTGAGGAATTTGTAAAAACTGCCCTCAGGTTTAAATGTTAAAAAAACAATTTGTTAGTTTTAAACATACTATCCTACAAAATAAGTTGTTAGTGAGTTTCAGCTGGTATTTATCTCCCCCTAGAATTACAGTGCCTTGCGAAAGTATTCGGCCCCCTTGAACTTTGCGACCTTTTGCCACATTTCAGGCTTCAAACATAAAGATATAAAACTGTATTTTTTGTGAAGAATCAACAACAAGTGGGACACAATCATGAAGTGGAACGACATTTATTGGATATTTCAAACTTTTTTAACAAATCAAAAACTGAAAAATTGGGCGTGCAAAATTATTCAGCCCCTTTACTTTCAGTGCAGCAAACTCTCTCCAGAAGTTCAGTGAGGATCTCTGAATGATCCAATGTTGACCTAAATGACTAATGATGATAAATACAATCCACCTGTGTGTAATCAAGTCTCCGTATAAATGCACCTGCACTGTGATAGTCTCAGAGGTCCGTTAAAAGCGCAGAGAGCATCATGAAGAACAAGGAACACACCAGGCAGGTCTGAGATACTGTTGTGAAGAAGTTTAAAGCCGGATTTGGATACAAAAAGATTTCCCAAGCTTTAAACATCCCAAGGAGCACTGTGCAAGCGATAATATTGAAATGGAAGGAGTATCAGACCACTGCAAATCTACCAAGACCTGTCCGTCCCTCTAAACTTTCAGCTCATACAAGGAGAAGACTGATCAGAGATGCAGCCAAGAGGCCCATGATCACTCTGGATGAACTGCAGAGATCTACAGCTGAGGTGGGAGACTCTGTCCATAGGACAACAATCAGTCGTATATTGCACAAATCTGGCCTTTATGGAAGAGTGGCAAGAAGAAAGCCATTTCTTAAAGATATCCATAAAAAGTGTTGTTTAAAGTTTACCACAAGCCACCTGGGAGACACACCAAACATGTGGAAGAAGGTGCTCTGGTCAGATGAAACAATGCAAAACGTTATGTTTGGCGTAAAAGCAACACAGCTGAACACACCATCCCCACTGTCAAACATGGTGGTGGCAGCATCATGGTTTGGGCCTGCTTGTCTTCAGCAGGGACAGGGAAGATGGTTAAAATTGATGGGAAGATGGATGGAGCCAAATACAGGGCCATTCTGGAAGAAAACCTGATGGAGTCTGCAAAAGACCTGAGACTGGGACGGAGATTTGTCTTCCAACAAGACAATGATCCAAAACATAAAGCAAAATCTACAATGGAATGGTTCAAAAATAAACATATCCAGGTGTTAGAATGGCCAAGTCAAAGTCCAGACCTGAATCCAATCGAGAATCTGTGGAAAGAACTGAAAACTGCTGTTCACAAATGCTCTCCATCCAACCTCACTGAGCTCGAGCTGTTTTGCAAGGAGGAATGGGAAAAAATGTCAGTCTCTCGATGTGCAAAACTGATAGAGACATACCCCAAGCGACTTACAGCTGTAATCGCAGCAAAAGGTGGCGCTACAAAGTATTAACTTAAGGGGGCTGAATAATTTTGCACGCCCAATTTTTCAGCTTTTGATTTGTTAAAAAAGTTTGAAATATCCAATAAATGTCGTTCCACTTCATGATTGTGTCCCACTTGTTGTTGATTCTTCACAAAAAAATACAGTTTTATATCTTTATGTTTGAAGCCTGAAATGTGGCAAAAGGTCGCAAAGTTCAAGGGGGCCGAATACTTTCGCAAGGCACTGTAGAGGAAACGAAGAGCAGACAATCTGTCTGGGGGTTGGCTCTGCCCAATGAAATCTCTGGTGAGCTCATTATAAACAGAGCTTGCTATTTAGTGGTCTGCCATTACAGGGTCCCATTACTGACCCACAAAATGGAAAAACAATACTATATGCAGTGTTGACATACCTTTGAGGGCAGAGCGTGAGGACAATTGAGGGCAGAGTGTTTCAATGTTGAGTGGAGTTGGTTTTGAGTCAGCAGGGTTGGAAGCCTCACAGCTGTAGGTGTCAACATTTCTTTTGTTTAACTCCAGAGGGAGAGAGAGATTGGCTAGAAGATCAGGGCTGCTGGTCTGGTTGAGTATCTCCTCTCCTCTGTACCAGGACAAGTTCACCTCTCTCCCGTTCTTCACAGTGCACACCAAGGAACAGCTCACTTTTTCAAATGGACTGTCCACTGAGTGACTGATGTGAGGAGCAGACACTGAGGCTGGGATAGCAGAATGATTTAGCAGTGACTCAATGACAAACAGAGATTTAAACTAATGTGTTTACAGTAAAACTAAGATGTCATAAATGAGACCTAAACATATATGAAGAAGTGGGCTATTTCTTTTTCAAACTCTAAATACAAAAGGTATTTTTTTTAATCTTCATTGAAAACAACTGGGTAACAGACTAAGTGAGAGAATGGAAAAAAGGGAAGTAAAAAAAGAAGCTAGACACGCACCATAGACGGTTAGATTTGTAATCTTAGATGAACTCTGTGTATTGATGATAAGTATTTTATAAAGTCCAGAGTCGCTGATGGTGAGGTTTCTGATGGTGAGAGATCCAGTCTGAGTATCCAGCTTCAGTCTGTCTTTGAACTTCATACTGTAGTCCGTTGTAATCACACCAGCATTCAGCAGCGCTATGTTATCAAATGAATCTGAACGACTCAATGGGAAAGACCATGCCATAATAGTGCCACTAGGTAGGTCATTAAGTCCAGTCGGTAAAGTTACTTTCATTCCCTCTTTTCCCGACACATTTACAGCATCAATCAGACCTGAAAAGAAGAAAGAAAACATTGGCTAAGGGCAGTAGCTACATCAATACAAGACATTAACAGGACTAAATCCTGTAGGCGATCCTGGATCCAAGCGAAGCACATGATAGACTAGGATTAATTTATTTATACTTTTACAGTACGCAGTGACCTACTTACTTTTTGTTTGTATTGTCTTTGCATTATTTATAAAAAATGTGTTCCATTGAGTTGTAGTTATGGCTCCTAGGTGTAGCCTAGTTCACACTTCTAACTCTATAACACTAAATAACACTATTTTTTTTAACCTTTATTTAACCAGTAGAGAACACATTTTCTCTTTTACAAAAACGACATGACCAAAAAGCAAATTCATAACAGCATTTCCTTCTGCACTTTTTATTAATAGCCTTTTCACATGATTTACACAACAGTTATGTAACATGATAGTAGCCTACTTTTGTAATTGACTCACAGTTTGGCAAGACAGACTTACCACTTTCGAGCAAGAGTAATATCCAGAGAACGGAGTTTATCATTTTCCATTTCAATAGGGTACTCAGATAAAGTGTAATTCAAAGATACATTGTCTGTCTGTTTGTGGGCGGGTATATTTTGTGGAACGGGGTGGGTATAATTTGTGGAACGGGGGTGTGGGTTTATTTTGTGGAACGTTCAAACAACGCATATAAAGTCGTATCGCGGTAAAATTAGATACCCTGTAGGGGGTCAGCTATATATGTAATTACGTTTTTCACTCACCACGTTTATTTCGGGAAAATGTCTCTCTTCATTCTGGTAGGCTCCACCATTTCTCATTCATTGGTTTAGTTATTATTTCTGGTGTTCCGGCATTCGCCGGTGAACTCTGTTGCATCTCAATAAGGCTATCGCTATGGTTGAAATGTAACTAATGACTGCCAGCCCCAGTATTTTATTAGCTAGGTGTCTTTTACTCAATTGTTACCTATGATACTGTATAAACCAGCCTACTCGTACTACAGAAACGTACATTGCATTTTGCCAAGTTCTCTCTGTTTTAATCCTGTTTCCCAAATATAGCAGATAACTTGTGTCTGTGTAGATGTCGTTGAGTTCACCATGACTAGTTAAATAAAGATTAAATAAATTAGAAAATTAAGAATATGCACTTTGACCTATTTCAGGCAACCTCAAGATGCTTGACTCACTACAGCTGCTTTTGAGGAACTTTCCAGTCGTTTGTGCTTTACATTCCGACATTACATTCCGACTTTTGAATGTCTGTTTATTGGATATGTATATTAGTGTCTAATAAAAATGAACAATGTATGTAAAGCATCCCATTTGTTTTAAGGTTACAGTGTGTGTGTGTGTGTGTGTGTGTGTGTGTGTGTGGTGTAGTCCCTCTTAATGTCACTAGGTGTCAGCACAGTTTCAATAATATCACACCAGGTTCACAATATGTTTTCATGTCAGGTCACGTCAGGTGCTGTCTCTAATCAGTCAGTCATGTAAAATGTTGACGTTGACTGGAAATATGTGCTTGAAATACTTTACTAACGTTCATAACATCACCCTGTTGTTTACACAGCACAAATCACTCAGCTACTGGCTTATCCACGTTACAGCAACGATTCTATTTGGAATAGGCCTGAATAGAAAGACAGGTTAGGCAGTCTAAGTAAATAAAAAATATAATAATGATAATATCATGGTATGCTATTTATCACTAATATTCATAAGTAGGCTACATATTTATTGTAATTGTTTATTTATTGTATTACAAATAATGATAATAGGCCTGTTATTATTATTGTTAGGCTCTTTCTCTAAAATAAAAATGATCTGGCATTACAGCGGTCAATAGGCTACCGCTGATACAAATGAACACCATCCAGACAAATTAAGAAGTGTCAAAGGATCAGAGGTCGATTTCAATAACGTCACACGTACTATGCTTTTGGACTATATTCAAACTTTCCATTCAAATAATATTTTTGTCAGTTTAATCAGACTTCATCGCCAAGTTTAGTTTGACCTAGTCGATTTTCAAGCAAGATTATAGGTCCACATTATGAACTAAATTACACGAACAGAAAGGCTTTCATTTCACACAAAAATCCTTCCAGCTAAGAATTCAGCAATTATAATGAATTATGATTTCTTAATTAGGTCGATGTAGGCCTATTTATATAAATAAAACTATTGTATTTCAGATAGGCTAAAAATTGAGATGTACGCACAACCATTTTGTAAAAAGTATATTGACGAAAATGTATCTCAGTTGTCGCCCTTTATAGGTGCAATGTTTATTTTCTATACTTATGGTGTGAGGATCAAGTTTTCAACAATTGTATTGTCTCTTCAATACATAGACTATGACCTGTGTAGACCATTTGACTTTTATTTCACCTTTATTTAACCAGGTAGGCAAGTTGAGAACAAGTTCTCATTTACAATTGCGACCTGGCCAAGATAAAGCAAAGCAGTTCGACACATACAACAACACAGAGTTAAACATGGAGTAAAACAAACATACAGTAGAAAAATAAGTCTATATACAATGTGAGCAAGTGAGGTGAGTTAGAACACTACAGAAACCTTCCTATCAGGCTTTAATGTAGTTTGGTAAATAGTGGAGAACATAAGAGACTCTCTAGAGCGGAGAAAGGCAGGACAAACCTTTGTGAAAACGTTCAAATCAAACTTTATTTGTCACACGCGCCAAATACAACAAGTGTAGACCTTATCGTGAAATGCTTACTTTACAAGCCCTTAACCAACAGTGCAGTTCAAGAAGAGTTAAGAAAATATTTACCAAATAAACTAAAGTAAAAAATAAATAAAAGTAACACTAACATAACGAGGCTATATACAGGGGGTACCGGTTAGAGATCATTTGTACATGTAGGTAGGAGAGAAGTGACTATGCTTAGATAATAACAGTGAGTAGCAGCAGTGTACAAAACAAATGGCGGGGGGGGGGGGGGGGGGGTAGATTAATTGTTCAGCAGTCTTATGGCTTGGGGGGGTAGAAACTAGTCTTTTGGTCCTAGACTTGGCGCTCCGGTACCGCTTGACGTGCGGTAGCAGAGAAAACAGTCTATGACTGTGGAAACTCTACAAGTTTAAACATGCCCATGAGATTAGCAGGTTTGGCCAGTTGGTTGCAAGCATTTTGCAAATAAATGGTCAAAAGTTTCAGGGAGTGGATGTGGTGCCATGATTTAACTCATTTGCATGTTTAAATGCTAGTAATCCTGGTTTTCAGACAAATGTTCTGACCTAAATAACAATTTTGCATTTTTATCAAGCACATTTCTTGCAAAGTAAGGTACAACACCATGAAAAATACAAATTTAAAATTACAGTAAAGACATACACACAGCATGTAACATTGACATAGTGGTATGGTTGCCTACGTATAGCATCATGCCAACGTGAAACATGTAGGACCAATGCTGTCATTGGTCTGGCCCCTCACCGGAGACCAATCCGGCATGGCTAAACCTATCAGGGGCCCAAGCCCCCTCCGGCGTAGCTCTCAGGGTCATTGAGACACACAAGCCTCTAAACCACACCAAGGTCACAGCTTTGAGAATCCAGTCCTGTCTGAACAGAAGGTAAGATTCTGACATCAGTGTACAAAACAGACCCCTCTGGTGAACAGACTCCTCCGGTGCCAGATACCAGTGTATCCCCAACCTGTAAAGCCAGCACATAAAGAAATAGAAACAGAAGCCTGTAATTCAATAAGGTCCAAAAATTTGCAACCTGTGCTTGTTCTTGTCTATTCTGCATTTTCACATTGGCTGGTATGTTATACAAGCCAACAAGTGACCACTTCCATCCTAAATGTGTGTGTGTGTGTTCAGATACAGAAGTTGCATAGAAAACCAAGTAGCATAAAATGCATGCACATATACTGCCCTCCCAAGCAAAAAGGCATTAATTGCTCATTTGGTCGAAAATTTGTTAATGTCATTTTTGTTACATTAAATGCATGCTTAATCATGTGGACAAGTATCCTGCCTCTATTGTATTGTTTTGGAGAAAATGGGGGTCGTATTAGCAGTAACTGCAAAAAGTTACTGTGAAACCAAGATAAATGGCAGCAACTTAACTTACTGCCTTTTAGCTTGGTTTCAAATTGCCCTTGGCTGATCTGACATCAAAATGAATTAGCTAGCTAGCAAGCTAAGCTAGCTAGCGAGCATAGACAAACAATGCTACCTGCTCTCATAAGAGATCTGCAATTGATACTAACGTCAATCTATTAGCCATATAATGAATTATATTCTGAAATTTCATCTGATGGTTTCTTTGAATCAGTACACCATACACACGATTTCTAGCCAGTGACAGCCACCTGGCTAAAACTGACGCGCCCCTACCAAAACGTCAAAACCTACCTCGCTAGCATTAGCATGAAGCAATAGATTTGTGCTACATGTTCCTATAAGAGACAATCAGCAGTTTATACTAGCTTCAATCTATTATACCTAGAATTCATATAATCCCTATAGTTGTATTCTGACATTCCATGGGTTATTTGAATCCGTAACGTTACACCACACACATGATCTGAAGAGGACTGGCCATCCCACATATGCTCTCTCTAATTCTCTCTTTCTTTCTCTCTCTCGGAGGACCTGAGCCCTAGGACCATGCCCCAGGAATACCTGACATGATGACTCCTTGCTGTCCCCAGTCCACCTGACTGTGCTGCTGCTCCAGTTTCAACTATTCTGCCTTATTATTATTCGACCATGCTGGTCATTTATGAACATTTGAACATCTTGACCATGTTTTGTTATAATCTCCACCCGGCACAGCCAGAAGAGGACTGGCCACCCCACATAGCCTGGTTCCTCTCTAGGTTTCTTCCTAGGTTTTGGCCTTTCTAGGGAGTTTTTCCTAGCCACCGTGCTTCTACACCTGCATTGCTTGCTGTTTGGGGTTTTAGGCTGGGTTTCTGTACAGCACTTTGAGATATCAGCTGATGTACGAAGGGCTATATAAAATAAATTTGATTGATTGATTTGATTGATGATCTCTAGCCAGCTGACGGTCAGTTGGACGTGCACCCCATACTGAATTGTCAAAAGCCACGCACACTCGTTTTCCGGATGAGCGCACACACAGCATTGCTAGCTCATTAATAATATATCTACTCACATGTTCAGGGTTTCTGGTTTTCTTTTATATTCCAGTATTGCGTGACTGTCCTGGTCAGGAAAGTTAAAATCCCAAATTGTATCCATCCCCTTTGTTGGTGGCATACAGTGGGGCAAAAAAGTATTTAGTCAGCCACCAATTGTGCAAGTTCTCCTACTTAAACATATGAGAGAGGCCTGTAATTTTCATCATAGGTACACTTCAACTATGGCAGACAAAATGAGGAAATAAAATCCAGAAAATCACATTGTAGGATTTTTAATTAATTAATTTGCAAATTATGGTGGAAAATAAGTATTTGGTCAATAACAAAAGTTTCTCAATACTTTGTTATATACCCTTTAATGGCAATGACAGAGGTCAAACGTTTTCTGTAAGTCTTCACAAGGTTTTCACACACTGTTGCTGGTATTTTGGCCCATTCCTCCATGCAGATGTCCTCTAGAGCAGTGATGTTTTGGGGCTGTTGCTGGGCAACACAGACTTTCAACTCCCTCCAAAGATTTTCTATGGGGTTGAAATCTGGAGACTGGCTAGGCCACTCCAGGACCTTGAAATGCTTCTTACGAAGCCACTCCTTCGTTGCCCGGGCGGTGTGTTTGGGATCATTGTTATGCTGAAAGACTCAGCCACGTTTCATCTTCAATGCCCTTGCTCATATGACATTCTCCCAATCTTCTTCTGGATCATCCAAATGCTCTCTAGCAAACTTCAGACGGGCCTGGACATGTACTGGCTTAAGCAGGGGGACACGTCTGGCACTGCAGGATTTGAGTCCCTGGCGGCGTAGTGTGTTACTGATGGTAGGCTTTGTTACTTTGGTAACAACTCTCTGCAGGTCAGTCACTAGGTCCCCCCGTGTGGTTCTGGGATTTTTGCTCACCGTTCTTGTGATCATTTTGACCCCACGGGGTGAGATCTTGCGTGGAGCCCCAGATCGAGGGAGATTATCAGTGGTCTTGTATGTCTTCCATTTCCTAATAATTGCTCCCACAGTTGATTTCTTCAAACCAAGCTGCTTACCTATTGCAGATTCAGTCTTCCCAGCCTGGTGCAGGTCTACAATTTTGTTTCAGGTGTCCTTTGACAGCTCTTTGGTCTTGGCCATAGTGGAGTTCGGAGTGTGACTGTTTGAGGTTGTGGACAGGTGTATTTTATACTGATAACAAGTTCAAACAGGTGCCATTAATACAGGTAACGAGTGGAGGACAGAGGAGCCTCTTAAAGAAGAGGTTACAGGTCTGTGAGAGACAGAAATCTTGCTTGTTTGTAGGTGACCAAATACTTATTTTCCACCATAATTTGCAAATAAATTCATTAATAATCCTACAATGTGATTTTCTGGATTTTTTTTCTCATTTTGTCTGTCATAGTTGAAGTGTACCTATGATGACAATTACAGGCCTCATCTTTTTAAAGTGGGAGAACTTGCACAATTGGTGGCTGACTAAATACTTTTTTGCCCCACTGTATGTAATTAGTACAACAAGCTTTGACATGCCAAACGTGTGCTCAATGTGTCTGCTTCAGTGCCATCATTACATGAATGTGGAAAATACTGTTTTGAATGATTTCCACTAATCCCTGTGGCCTAGATGATTAGTATCTATGCGGATCAAATTTGCCATTTGAGTGTGTATTAGGACAGTACAACCACGTCAATACTAGGTTGCATTCCTGTCAATGTTCATCCATGCAATTTTTTGGTATTTGTAAATGAAAATGAAAATGTAAGAGCCTTTTTGGGAGCAGGTATGAAATTAATAGATGAATTGAGTTACAGTGAAAATGATTATGATAATGGTTATGATAATGGTTATTATCATGGTTATTATCATACGTTTGCACACCAGAAAATGTCAGTATTAATTATTATCATCCATGACAGATTAGAATCATTAGGATGCATGTCCCTGATTATTTGCTCTATTTATTTCAGTTGAGTTTAAGTGCCACATTCCAACAAAGATTCCTGATCTACCCCCTTTAACTGAAGTCAGTGTCAACACTATTTGAAGAAATAGAGAACCAGTGGGTGGTCTCTGACTCCTTAGACATCAGTCTATCGGAAGAGAAATCAATTGGCAATGAAGATGATGATGATGAAAATTATCATCCACCTTCAGAGTTGGATGTTCCAGCACAAGTGGCAGCTGAGTCCGTGGACACAACTCCAGAACACCTATCAAACACGAAATCCATGATTCCACCAATGGGTAAGCCATGTGGTCCCAAATGCAAGAGGGAATGTACTCAGAATATTTCAGAGGTTAGACGAAAGGAAATATGGGAAAAGTATTGGGAGATGAAGTATAAGGAGAAGAGGACATGGATTTTAAACATGATGGCACAGCAGTCTAAGAAAAATGTCACTGTTGGTGCTGACAGTCGACGCAGCAGGTCGTTTCTGTACCATCTTCCAAACCAGATCGGTTCTGCACAACAGGTGTGCAAAGTGCTTACCCTGACAACATTGGGCTACCACCCCAAAAATGACAGGTTGATTGTCACAATGATGGGCAAGTCAATCACCACCAAACTGATTCCACCAAAGGATCAGAGGGGAAAGAAAGTTTCAGCGAGCAAATTGAACATGAATCCAATCCTGCAACACATTGCGTCCTTCCATCCCCAAATCAGCCACTACAGCCAAGAGCATGCCCCACATCGCCTCTACCTCCCTAGTGACGTCAATATTCGGTTCATGCATAATGACTACAAGGAGAAGAACAAAGACGCGATAGGTTTCATAACCGCAGCTGGCAAAGCGGTAAAGGGAAGGAACATCAGCTTTGTGAAGCTTGGAGAGTAGGAGTGCGTGCTCTGTTTGGTGCAGGGTCATCATCTGAAGATGGAGCACAGGGAGAATGAGGCCATGGAAACCCAAGCCTGCCAAGACAACAGCCATGCAGCACCTGAATTCACCATCACCAACCCCGACTGCATGCAATGTAGAAATGAGGAACATAAGAAGTCTGCAGGGCAGAGCAGAATCCATTACCAGGCTGATGCACAGAAATATTGGCCTGAGGACTGGTCTGTGAGGAGCGTTGATATGCAAAAAAATCATCATGCTCCCTCGCATGCCAGGTGTGAAAACAGCATTGTTCACAAGAAGAAACATTACTTATCACGAGACATTCGCCACCATTGGAAAGAAGTCTCAAAAGAAGAAGAAAACAATCTCAGTGGTATGGCATGAAGGAACAGCTGGTCGGAAGTCAGAGGAGATTACTTCATCTTACGTAACAGCACTGGAGAGTGAGAGATGTCAAGCATGCAGTGTATTGGGTGGATAACCGCACTTCTCAAAACAAAAACTGGTGCCTCCTAACATCACTGGTGAGTGTTGTCAATGCTGACTCAGACTTTGATGGAGGACATCACCCTCAAAAGTTATTCGAGCCAGGACACACCTTCATGAGTGCAGACAGTTTCCATCATGGCATGGAACAGGAAATGAAAGCTCGACCTGGAGGTGTGCTGTACGACTTCAGGGACTTCCTCTATGCTGTCACCACTTCCAATGCAGGCAAGATGGAGGTGGTCGAAATGAAAAAGGAAAACATCCTGGCATGGAAAGCTGGCAATTCCATCGTCAAGCTGAAGAAGGCAGCAGCACCAAAGCTGGCAGAGATGGCTGAGATCCAGTTGAGGTGTGGATCCAGGAGCCTCTTCTACAAAGTCTCCCATGAAGAAAAGGACTTCACAGAGCTTGACTTTATCATGAAGAAAGTCACTCTAGAGACACCCTCGACACTATGTACACAGGATAGAGGGATAGAAGAGTCCAAGACGATGGACATAATCACCAAGCTGTGTCCTCTGATGCCTGCAAATCAAAAGGCAGTTCTGGAATGACTTGGCTGTGAACAGCATTGCTGAGGATGAGGAGTGATCTGGAAGAGCACTGAAGAAGTTTTACTTAAAAATTCAATGTATCTATTCAGCAATTTATCAATTGTAGATAAATGTCATTTGGGTCCTCTTGTGAATATGAACATGTAAATATGTTTAAAATGTATTCTTAAAGCTGTTATTTATTCATTCAAAAGTGTCATTTGAAAAAATATAAATAAAATGTTTTTATTAGCAATCTCATGGTCATTTTTTTATCATTTGTAATTGCCCTACATCATACTTCGATCATGTTCCATCATATATTACAAGACAGGTAATCATTTCATGTAATTCAAACAATTTCAGTGCTGCTTTTCACATTTACTCTTATAACAAGACATGGGCTACTTGTCAAACACAGTGTGTGACTAATGCAGAACCTGCATCTCTATGTAAATGCAACTGGTATCTTAGTGGAAGACACACAAAGGATGCAGTTTCAACTCTGTTACACTGTCAGTAATTACACAGCTCTTGTATTAACCTATTTAATCCCATCAATCACAATAGTGACCGTAAAAAAAACGTCTCTGGTTATAAGGCTCTAAAAATGTTACTGAATGATGTATCAATGCATTTCTAGCAAATATTGAAACAATAAAGTGTCTCAATGAAATATGTGCAGTGTCACATGTTTAGGTTAAATTGTCACATGACCAGAGATGTTTACTTCCTGGTTGCACCATGAGAAGAGGGTGGCTGCATCAAAGCTCCCAAACAAAAGGTTAGTAAAGTAAGTTAACAAAGATAGGACAAAGATTTTTGGTACACATCATCTTTAAGGTGTCTAGAATTGATATATGCATTTGCAATTACTCAACTTTGTTCAGTGTGGTCATAGAATGAGTAAACATGTAGACGGCAACAATAGTGACCGGAGGGATAACACAGTGCATCCAGGTGTACACATACTTATACACATACATAGGTCTTGTTCTACCTCACTTTCTATTCTGTTCTTTCTTTTAGTTTGACTTTGAGTCAAGTTCTGGATATGTTTAATCTAGGTGACTGCCCAGACAAAGCATACAACATTGTAGTTATCCCTCAAAATGAGAAAGATGCTGTCCTCAGTGATTGTGATAGCGATGGGTCAGATATGGACTATGAGGGGGAGACAGGCCATTTGCCAGCCAATCTGTTGAATGCATATGCTGAACCTATGCCATCAGATCATGACAGGAACAACGTTATCAGTAATGATGACCTACCCCTCCTCCACTACCCTCCCTCCCCCACCGTTGATAATGAAGAGCCAACGGCCTCTACTCGCCAGAGGGTCCAGTCAGAAGAGCCAAGGGAAAAGCTGCAGGTGGTCAAAAATAAGGATTGAGTGTTCAAACGATCGAAGAGGCCTGCCACCGCTGTGATTCCAAAACACATAGTATACAGCCCAAATGCTGCAGAATGTGTCAAACAAAGCTGCCCCAACCCAATGGATGTTTTCCTGCTAATGTATCCACCCACCTTAAGAGAGATCACCATTGAAATGTCTCTACTCCACCCAGACCAAGGACAAGCAACTGTATCTGAGTATGGATGAACTCCTTACATTCTATGGGATCCTTATCACATCTGGGTACAGCTCTGTTCCAAGAAGACACATGTACTGGTCACTTGACAGTGATGTACACAATGAAAGCATTTCAGATGCAATGAAGAGAAATCGCTTTGATGAAATAATGGCCTCAGTTTATGTGGTTGACAACACAAAGATCACTGACGACTCATTTTTTTAAGGTTAGGCCCATCTTCTCTGAGCTCAATCAGTCATACAAAGTCATGCCATTTCAGGAATGGCTGTCAGTGGAAGAGAGCATGATCCGATACTATGGCCGACATGGATGTAAGCAATCCATTAGAGGTAAACCAATCCGTTTTGGTTGCAAGCTATGGAGCCTTGCCTCATCCAGTGGTTACATGTATCACATGGAGCCATATGGTGGATCCCACACTCTCCTCCCTGAGACTGGGTGGGGTCAGGGACCCAGTGTCGTTCTCGGTCTTGCAGAGCAATCTCAGGTGCCTCAAGGTTGCAAGTTTCTTCATGACAACATCTTCACTTCGCTTGCACTCCTCGATGAAATGACAAAAAGAGGATAGAGGCGCTCTGGAACGATGAGGCAAAATCGTCTGTTTGATGTCCCATTCAAGCCACAGAAGGACTTCATGAAGTTACTCTGGGAACCTCTGAGGTTCTGACCCAAGGAGACAAGTTGCTGGTCCTCCATATTTGTCACAGTGGCAACAAACATGGAGGAGAAATACAGTGAGAACTCTGTCAAGAGATGGAACAAGGAGCGACGTGCCTTTGACAAAGTCCCACAACCAAAATGCATCAACCGATACAATGAGCACATTGGTGGTGTTGAACTTCACGACCTACAGGTTTCAAGATACCATATTTCCATCAGGTCTAAGAAGTGGTGGTGGCTCATCTTTGCATGGTCTCTCAACAGTGCACTCGTAAACAGCCATTTATTTTACAGAGACGTTATGTGAGGGACCATCGACCTTCTCACGGATAGTGGCACAGTCTCTTATGCATAAGTTTGGCACGAAACCACTGAGCCACGGAAGGAGATCTCTACTGCTGCTACTGTTGAAGATTAGGCAAGATATGACAAAGCTTCGCACTGTACAATCATCACAATGCACTGGTTCCACAGATGTTGTCATTGTGACAAATGCACTACCTATGCATGTGAGAAATGCAAAGTGTCACTGCACAATGGGTGCTTCAAGATATACCATGGACAGTAGAAAAGGAGATAAGAGTGAATGAAAAAGCCAATAAAAGAAAAATAGAAAAGTCAATGAAGGGTGAGGAGAAGCAGTACAACGGACTCTAGGAAGAAAAGAAAAGTCGACGAAAAAGACAATCAAAATGACTGAAATGTTTTTGGAAAAAAAGGTCAATTGAAGTATGACAGTAGGTCTGACTGATTGTAGTTCAAAATTGTGATACACAAACTAATTGTGCACTTGGTTCTGAAGCCTACCTCTATCATATATATATTATTTTGTTCTGTGTAAGCCTCTACTTGAATGCATATTCCACAGGCTACCTCTATCCTAAATGTTACCTGTATGTGAATGTTGCACTAAAATGTCACAATGACAATGTTACAATGAATATTGCAAGTTCAAATGTTACAATATTAATGTTTCAATACATGTTGCACTAAAGTAACAATGTTGAAATACGTTGATGGTTGTTGTTTTTTTTGTCTTTGCTCTCAGTATTCGTATCGGTGTTGCATAAGGGTTTTTGATATGTAAAATAGTCACACTAGAATGTGATGGGGCATTCTAGTAGCAATGCTGGGGACTGGCAGTGACAGAGTTTTACATGTGTTAATAACTGGGCTGGGTTATAAAGAATTTTCATGACTGCATAGGAGAAATATGTTAATTCAGTATATACACGTCACATTATCCTTGTGACCGACTATAAAACACACCTTTTCACCTACTTTTCCATGAAAATGTAAACAAATTATGATCGATTATTTCAAAAGGTTACTAATGACACATGATTCGGATATTTTCATGTATGGGAAGAATGTGGGATTACATGGGTTAACAGCATAAATGAGAAGTATAGTAAACTAACAAATGAAAATGGCAGATACTGCTCTTTGCTTTGGTATTACCCTGCAATTTATAACATATCATGCCAAGGAAAAAGTCAGTAACAGCCGTTTAAGGGTCAAAGGTCATGTCAGAGGTCAGGGTCAACATGAATAAAAAAAAATTACTCATAGTAAGGCAACAGTACATCTTCAATGAATACCCTAGAATTCATTTGGCTGGACAATTTTAAAAAACTTTGAAGACTTTCTCAGTTCCACTCTATGAGCAGTTACTGCCTTTTTGCTTGGGGGGGCAGTATATACACAGTACATACACACATCCATACACAAAGACCTTACCGATCTCTGAAAGTTCACATCAACATAATGTTGGCCTTCTTCTCTTTGCTTGCAGGCTGCATTGAAATAAAGGGAAAGGGCATAATATTACATGATTACCTACAGTGTATGTTATGTATTTGTTGCCTTCAGGGTGCTCTGTATGATGTCAACTGTACCACAGATTGTACTTACCTCCACATTTTCTTATTGCCCAGTAAGTACCAACACTTATTATCCCAACTGCTAACAATGTGACCAGTGCGATTGGGACAGTATTGCGACCAGACTCTGTCAGGAGTCAAATGGAGGATGGGGGTTAGGGAACAGTTCAGTCACTCATTTGGCATTGCCTGTCATATCATTTTCATTAACTTCTTCTCATCTACCATATTTTTTTATCAACTGTATGTTGTATGTGGCCTTGCCCTGTATTCACCTGAAGCCTATATTCTTCCCGTCTAAATTAAATTCAGCTGGTCAAAACCATGCCATGTGCTTTTGTCAATACTGATGAATGACATTGATGAAGGTATTATAAGGTTGGCTACAAGGATAATAGGAAAATAAATACAGAAATCAGCTGGCTGTAATACAGAAGATAAAAAATATGAGAATACGCATGTTGAGGAATTTGTAAAAACAATACTATATGCAGTGTTGACATACCTTTGATGGTGGAGCGTGAGGACAATTGAGGGCAGAGCGTTTCAATGTTGAGCGGAGTTGGTTTTGAGTCAGCAGGGTTGGAAGCCTCACAGCTGTAGGTGTCAACATTTATTTTGTTTAACTCCAGAGGGAGAGAGAGATTGGCTAGAAGATCAGGGCTGCTGGTCTGGTTGAGAATCTCCCCTCCTCTGTACCAGGACAAGATCACCTCTCTCCCGTTCTTCACAGTGCACACCAATGAACAGCTCATGCTTTCAAATGGACTGTCCACTGAGGGACTGATGTGAGGAGCAGACACTGAGGCTGGGATAGCAGAATGATTTAGCAGTGACTCAATGACAAACAGTGATTTAAACTAATGTGTTTACAGTAAAAACTAAGATGTCATAAATGAGACCTAAACATATATGAAGAAGTGGGCTATTTATTTTTCAAACTCTAAATACAAAGGTCTTTCTTGATCTTCATTGAAAACAACTCTGGGTAACAGACTAAGTGAGAGAATGGAAAAAAGTGAAGTAAAACAAGAAGCCAGACACGCACCATAGACAGTTAGATTTGTAATCTTAGATGAACTCTGTGTATTGATGATAAGTATTTTATAAAGTCCAGAGTCGCTGATGGTGAGGTTTCTGATGGTGAGAGATCCAGTCTGAGTATCCAGCTTCAGTCTGTCTTTGAACCTCCTACTGTAGTCAGTTGTAATCACACCTGCATTCAGCAGAGCTAGTTTATCAAATGAATCTGAACGACTCAATGGGAAAGACCATGCCATAATAGTGCCACTAGGTAGGTCATTAAGTCCAGTCGGTAAAGTTACTTTCATTCCCTCTATTCCCGACACATTTACAGCATCAATCAGATCTGAAAAGAAGAAAGAAAACATTGGCTAAGGGCAGTAGCTACATCAATACAAGACATTAACAGGACATTAACAGGATTAAATCCTGTAGGCGATCCTGGATCCAAGCCAAACACATGATAGACTCGGATTAATTTATTTATACTTTTACAGTACGCAGTGACCTATTTACTTTTTTGTTTGTATTGTCTTTGTATTATTTATTTAAAAAATGTGTTCCATTGAGTTGTAGTTATGGCTCCTAGGTGTAGCCTAGTTCACACTTCTAACTCTTTAACACTAAATAACACACTTTTTTACCTTTATTTAACCAGTAGAGAACACATTTTCTCTTTTACAAAAACGACATAACCAAAAAGCAAATTCATAACAGCATTTCCTTCTGCACTTTTTATTAATAGCCTATTCACATGATTTACACAACAGTTATGTAACATGATAGTAGCCTACTTTTGTAATTGACTCAGTTTGGCAAGACAGACTTACCACTTTCGAGCAAGAGTAATATCCAGAGAACGGAGTTTATCATTTTCCATTTCAATAGGCTACTCAGATAAAGTGTAATTCAAAGATACATTGTCTGTCTGTTTGTGGGCGGGTATATTTTGTGGAACGGGGTGGGTACAATTTGTGGAACGGGGGGGTGGGTTTATTTTGTGGAACGTTCAAACAACGCATATAAAGTCGTATCGCGGTAAAATTAGATACCCTGTAGGGGGTGAGCTATATATGTAATTACGTTTTTCACTCACCACGTTTATTTCGGGAAAATGTCTCTCTTCATTCTGGTAGGCTCCACCATTTCTCATTCCTTGGTTTAGTTATTATTTCTGGTGTTCCGGCATTCGCCGGTGAACTCTGTTGCGTCTCAATAAGGCTATCGCTATGGTTGAAATGTAACTAATGGCCGCCAGCCCCAGTATTTTATTAGCTAGGTGTCTTTTACTCAATTGTTACCTATGATACTGTATAAACCAGCCTACTCGTACTACAGAAACGTACATTGCATTTTGCCAAGTTCTCTCTGTTTTAATCCTGTTTCCCAAATATAGCAGATAACCTGTCTGTGTAGATGTTGTTGAGTTCAACTTGACTAGTTAAATAAAGATTAAATAAATTAGAACATTTAAAATATGCACTTTGACCTATTTCAGGCAACCTCAAGATGCTTGACTCACTACAGCTGCTTTTGAGGAACTTTCCAGTCGTTTGTGCTTTACATTCCGACATTACATTCCGACGTTTGAATGTCTGTTTATTGGATATATATATTAGTGTCTAATAAAAATGAACAATGTATGTAAAGCATCCCATTTGTTTTAAGGTTACAGTGTGTGTGTGTGTGTGTGTGTGTGTGTGTGTGTGTGTGTGTGTGTTGTAGTCCCTCTTAATGTCACTAGGTGTCAGCACAGTTTCAATAATATCACACCAGGTTCACAATATGTTTTCATGTGTAACAAATCAATTTGTATTTGTCAGATGCGCCAAAGACAACATGTGTAGACCTTACAGTGAAATGCTGACTTACAAGCCCTTAACCAACAATTTAGTTAAGAAAAATACGTGTTAAGTAAAAATAAGAAATTAAAGTAACAAATAATTAAAAGAGCAGCAGTAAAATAACAATAGCGAGGCTATATACATGTGCAACAGTCAATGTGCGGGGAACCGGTTAGTCAAGGTAATTAAGGTGTTCCTTTCAAGTCCAGTGGTGTAAATTACTTAACAAAAATGTATTTAAAGTTCTCCACTACTTTAAATACAATATACTACATGTATATTTATATATATACATTCAGATGGGTCATGTACATTCAAGGACATTTTTACATTGCTAGAGGGAAATGCTTCTCAACTACTGGCCTTGGGACTCCACTACATTCCTAAAGAAAATGTACGTTTTACTCCATACAGTTTCCATGATGTAAAAACACTTGAAAGTACTACTTAAGTCAGTTTTTTTTGTATCTGTACTTTTACTCTTTCTATTTCTTTACAACTTTTAATTTGACTTAATTTCTAAAGAAAATAATGTATTTTTTACTCCATACAGTTTCCCTGACACCCAAAAGTACAGGAAAATGGTCCAATTCACACACTTATTAAGAGAACATCCCTGGTCATCCCTACTGCCTCTGGTCTAGCGGACTCACTACACACATGCTTCGTTTGTAAATTATGTCTGAGTGTTGGAGTGTACCCATGGCTATTTATTCAATAAAAAAACAAGAGAATCGTGCTGTCTAGTTTGCTTAATATAAGGAAGGTCAAATAATTTATACTTTTACCACTGATACTTAAGTGTATTTTAGCAATGGTGTTTACTTAGTATTTTACTGGGTGACTTTCACTTGAGTCATTTTCTATTAGTATATCTTTACTTTTACAACCACTGTTCAAGATATTTAGCACCCAAGACCCAACATTCACTTAGTGGCTTGAAGTAGGAGTGCTAAACTAGGATCTGTTTAGTATTTCTGAGTAGAATTAATAACATTACTTTGACAGGGGGGGGGGGGGGGGGGGGGGGGGGGGGGGGGGGACGACGACGACTGATTCCAGTTCAGCATTCTTAGCCTGAGACATTTCATAAATGCGTACAGAGGAGTACTGTTCTACGATCAGCTTTGCCTAGATCATACTGAATCAGTTGTCTCTGGAACAAGATTATATGGACAGGGGTGGGCTTGATTGTAGCTCAGCACGCCTACTCAACACCAGTTGCTATAACCTAACATTTTATAATCCAATTTCCCTTGCTGTCTAATGTCCTTCCAGAACCCCACCTCAACATTGTTCGGTCAAGGCAACAAAAGCAAGTTGGTATGCTCTTGCAAGGATTTTAACTCACAACTTTGGGAATTCACCATCTTAACCACTGCTACAACTATTTCTAAGCTATCTTAACATGTGGGTTTCTTTAGGGGGACCAATATTAGGAACACCTCTACAAAGCATGCCCCCAGGTAAAAGTAGGCTTTTGCAGAAAAGGGTTGTATGTTATCACAACTCTATTATAAGGACATTCTATACAAGGTGTCACTTCTTTCATGCTATTTGATGGGAACTAGCCCCTGTCCCCCTACACACCTCAAATTTGCTCTTTCAGGCCCACAAAGGCAACAAGAAAAATGTTGCTCTATTAATTGCTCCCATGGGAAAAAGTCATTTGAGGATCAACCACCATAACCACTACGCTCCCGGTCAGACAGAGTTAACACAGAGCATTTGGATGTATTGAGACTCCTTCCCTTTTTTTTTTACATGCTATTACCTTACAGCCTTATTGTAAAATCGATTACATTTTAATTTTCCCTCAATCTACATACAATACCCTATAATGACAAAGCGAAAATCGTGTTTATACATTTTAGTAAATTCATTACATATAAAAAAACTGAAATACCTTATTTACATAATGAGTCATCCCCTTTGCGATGAGACTCAAATAGAGCTCAGGTGGATCCTGTTTGGATTGATCATCCTAGAGCTGTTTCTACAACTTGATTGGAGTACAGCTGTGGTAAATTAAATTGATTTGACATGATTTGGAAAGGCATACATACACCTGTCTATATAAGGTTCCACAGTTGACAGTGCATGCCAGAGCAAAAACCAAGCCAAATCAAATTGTATTTGTCACGTGCCGAATACAACAGCTGTGGACCTTACCTTGAAGTGCTTAATTACAAGCCCTTAGCCAACAATGCAGGTCAAGAATTCGAATTAAGAAACATTTTCCTAAATAAACTAAAGTTAAAAAAAATAATAACATTCATAAGTAACACAAGAAAATTACATAACAATAATGAGGCTATACACATGGGGTATGCAGTTGCCACACCAGGTGGTTATACAACCTCTCAGGATGCTCTCAATGGTGCAGTTGTAGAGCTTTTTGAGGATCTGGGGACCCATGCTAAATATTGTCAGTCTCCTAAGGAGGAAAGGTTTTGTCGTGCCCTCTTCACAACTGTGTTGGTGTGTTTCAACCATGATAGTTTGTTGGTGATGTGGACACCAAGGAACTTGAAACTCTCCACTTCAGCCCTGTCAATGTTAATGGGGGCCTGTTCGGCCCTCCTTTTCCTATAGTCCACAATCACATTAAGTGAGAGGTTGTAGTCATCGGGCTAGGTAGTCCTGAGGCATGGTTCCAGTGCTCAGGTCCTCTGGGAGGGGAGTGAGAGGGAGAGAGAGAATTAGAGGGTGCATGAAAAGGAGAAATACTCCAGAAAAACAGATTGACCCTAGCCCTCTGACACAAACCACTGCAGCATAAATACTGGAGGCTGAGATACGAGGGGTAGGGAGACACTGTGGCCCCGTCCAATGATACCCCCGGACAGGGTCTATGATGTAGTAGACCCTACCAGAACACATTTAGTTACTTTTTGCATTTATGCTTTAAGTCTTACATATACACAAAAACAAACCATTTCTCAATTTTAGTGAAAGTTGGCACTTAGCTAAACTTTCCCGTCAGAGACATTCATGAATTACAGCAACTATAACTTCACGATCTGACAGTGTGGGGTAGAGAAATTCCAACTAACGGGTGAAAAATTAACCAGTTTAACCAGAACTGTATACAAATACACTAATAATGCATCCAGTCTCTGGTTCTCGGTGATACTTTCCATTCTGCTCTATTGTGACCTTACATTTCCACATTCTGGATGACATCATGCCGAACTTTGTTGGCATTTCATTGTTTGATCTAGCGTTTGACAATTTTTTCCCCCAGCACTTGTCCCATGTTGGTTGACCTAGTTAAATGGAAAGGTGCTACTTGATGTAGACATGACATGATTTGGGATGATGGGAAATGTCAATCAATGACAATTGAAATTGCTCATTTATTCTGCACATCGCTATATTTGTTCGGCAGGCAAGAAATTGGCCTTGCTGAAATCTCCCCCTCCCCCTTTTCATTTCCTTAATTTTGTGGCTAGAGTCAAATACTTTCCGTGGAACACATCAGAGTGAAATACTTTCTAAAGAACAAACTTCTGGCAGGAGGAGCTTTTCAGCACCGGTTCTCCCCCTGATTCTCCTCCACTCGAAGCATCCCAAGTAGTTTCCTGACTGTGCATGCAAGCTGCCTTCACTTTCCTGGCAGTACACAATGACGGTGAGGACCATAGTAGGCTATAACTAAACAGTCCAATGCAAAAGTATCACTCTTGACAAACAAAATCAACAATCTGCCGTGACATTCAGTACATCATTTTTCCAGATTCTAAAGCTTTAGGTATACAAAATCCCATGAATGGGCATCAATCAGGCTACATATTTTAAACGCACAACATTGAAATTCACCAACTGAGCGGCTAGATGTTCTTCATCATTCGGCAATCAGATGTGCCACCAATGCTCCTTATAGGACACATCGCTGCACTCTATACTATACTCTGTAAACTGGTCATCTCTGTATACCCGTCGCAAGACCCACTGGTTGATGCTTATTTATAAAACCCTCTTAGGCCTCCACCTATCTGAGATATCTACTGCAGCCCTCATCCACCACATACTTTACAACACCCGTTCTGCCAGTCACATTCTGTTCAAGGTCTTCAAAACACACACATCCCTGGGTCGCTAGTCTTTTCAGTTCGCTGCAGCTAGCGACTGGAACGAGCTGCAACAAACACTCAAACTGGTCCGTTTTATCTCCACCTCTTCACTCAAAGACTCAATCATGGACACTCTTACTGGCAGTTGTGGCTGCTTTGCGTGATGTATTGTTGTCTCTATCGTCTTGCCCTTTGTGCTGTTGTCTGTGCCCAATAATGTTTGTACCATGTTTTGTGATGCTACCATGTTGTGTAGCTACCATGTTGTGTTGTCATGCGTTGTTGCCTTGCTATGTTGTTGTCTTAGGTCTCTCTTTATGTAGTGTTGTCTCACTTGTCATGATGTGTGTTTTATCCTATATTTATATTTCATTTAAAAAATATTTTTTAATCCCAGCCTCCGTCCCCACAGGAGGCCTTTTTCCTTTTGGTAGGCCATCAATGTACAGTGCCTTGCGAAAGTATTCGGCCCCCTTGAACTTTGCGACCTTTTGCCACATTTCAGGCTTCAAACATAAAGATATAAAACTGTATTTTTTTGTGAAGAATCAACAACAAGTGGGACACAATCATGAAGTGGAACGACATTTATTGGATATTTCAAACTTTTTTAACAAATCAAAAACTGAAAAATTGGACGTGCAAAATTATTCAGCCCCCTTAAGTTAATACTTTGTAGCGCCACCTTTTGCTGCGATTACAGCTGTAAGTCGCCTGGGGTATGTCTATATCAGTTTTGCACATCGAGAGACTGACATTTTTTCCCATTCCTCCTTGCAAAACAGCTCGAGCTCAGTGAGGTTGGATGGAGAGCATTTGTGAACAGTAGTTTTCAGTTCTTTCCACAGATTCTCGATTGGATTCAGGTCTGGACTTTGACTTGGCCATTCTAACACCTGGATATGTTTATTTTTTAACCATTCCATTGTAGATTTTGCCTTATGTTTTGGATCATTGTCTTGTTGGAAGACAAATCTCCGTCCCAGTCTCAGGTCTTTTGCAGACTCCATCAGGTTTTCTTCCAGAATGGTCCTGTATTTGGCTCCATCCATCTTCCTGTCCCTGCTGAAGAAAAGCAGGCCCAAACCATGATGCTGCCACCACCATGTTTGACAATGGGGATGGTGTGTTCAGGGTGATGAGCTGTGTTGCTTTTACGCCAAACATAACGTTTTGCACTGTTGCCAAAAAGTTCAATTTTGGTTTCATCTGACCAGAGCACCTTCTTCCACATGTTTGGTGTGTCTCCCAGGTGGCTGGTGGCAAACTTTAAACGACACTTTTTATGGATATCTTTAAGAAATGGCTTTCTTCTTGCCACTCTTCCATAAAGGCCAGATTTGTGCAATATATGACTGATTGTTGTCCTATGGATAGAGTCTCCCACCTCAGCTGTAGATCTCTGCAGTTCATCCAGAGTGATCATGGGCCTCTTGGCTGCATCTCTGATCAGTCTTCTCCTTGTATGAGCTGAAAGTTTAGAGGGACGGCCAGGTCTTGGTAGATTTGCAGTGGTCTGATACTCCTTCCATTTCAATATTATCGCTTGCACAGTGCTCCTTGGGATGTTTAAAGCTTGGGAAATATATTTGTATCCAAATCCGGCTTTAAACTTCTTCACAACAGTATCTCGGACCTGCCTGGTGTGTTCCTTGTTCTTCATGATGCTCTCTGCGCTTTTGACGGACCTCTGAGACTATCACAGTGCAGGTGCATTTATAAGGAGACTTGATTACACACAGGTGGATTGTATTTATCATCATTAGACATTTAGGTCAACATTGGATCATTCAGAGATCCTCACTGAACTTCTGGAGAGAGTTTGCTGCACTGAAAGTAAAGGGGCTGAATAATTTTGCACGCCCAATTTTTCAGTTTTTGAGTTGTTAAAAAAGTTTGAAATATCCAATAAATGTCGTTCCACTTCATGATTGTGTCCCACTTGTTGTTGATTCTTCACAAAAAAATACAGTTTTATATCTTTATGTTTGAAGCCTGAAATGTGGAAAAAGGTCTCAAAGTTCAAGGGGGCCGAATACTTTAGCAAGGCACTGTAAATAACTATTTGTTCTTAACTGACTTGCCTAGTTAAATAAATGTTAACTAACTAACCAACTGATCATAACACAACAACTCTATCACCAAGTGACATTTATTTAGGCCTAGCTATAATTTCCACGAATCCTTCACTTAAAATTAAGCATAAAATCACGTCTCTAATCAGCCAGTCATGTAAAATGTTGACTGGAAATATGTACTTGAAATACTTTACTAACATTCATAAAATCACCCTGTTGTTTACACAGCACAAATCACTCAGCTACTGGCTTATCCACGTTACAGCAACGATTCTATTTGGAATAGGCCTGAATAGAAAGACAGGTTAGGCAGTCTAAGTAAATAAAAAATATAATAATAATGATAATATCATGGTATGCTATTTATCACTCATATTCATAAGTAGGCTACATATTCATTGTAATTGTTTATTTATTGTATTACAAATAATGATAATAGGCCTGTTATTATTATTGTTAGGCTATCTTTCTCTAAAATAAAAATGATCTGGCATTACAGCGGTCATTAAGCTACCGCTGATTCAAATGAACACCATCCAGACAAATTAAGAAGTGTCAAAGGATCAGAGGTCGATTTCAATAACGTCACACGTGCTATGCTTTTGGACTATATTCAAACTTTCCATTCAAATAATATTTTTGTCAGTTTAAATCAGACTTCATCGCCAAGTTACCTCAAAGAAAACAGACTCCAAAAGTTTAGTTTGACCTAGTCGATTTTCAAGCAAGATTATAGGTCCACATTATGAACTAAATTTCACGAACAGAAAGGCTTTAATTTCACACAAAAATCCTTCCAGCTAAGAATTCAGCAATTATAATGAATGATGATTTCTTAATTAGGTCGATGTAGGCCTATTTATATAAATAAAACAATTGTATTTCAGATAGGCTAATCGGATACTATTTCTGTGAAAGGCAAAATCATAAATTGAGATGTACGCACAGCCATTTTGTAAAAAGTATATTGACGAAAATGTATCTCAGTTTTCGCCCTTTATAGGTGCAATGTTTATTTTCTATACTTATGATGTGAGAATCAAGTTTTCAAGAATTGTATTGTCTCTTCAATACGTAGACTATGACCTGTGTAGACCATTTGACTTAAAAAATACACATATTTTTATTTTATTTATTTCACCTTTATTTAACTAGGTAAGCAAGTTGAGAACAAGTTCTCATTTACAATTGCGACCTGGCCAAGATAAAGCAAAGCAATTCGACACATACAACAACACAGAGTTACACATGTAGTAAAACAAACATACAGTCAATAATACAGTAGAAAAGTAAGTCTATATACAATGTGTGCAAGTGTGGTGAGATAAGAGAGGTAAAGGCAAAACAAGGTAATGGTGGCGACATAAATACAAAATAGCAAGTAAAACACTGGAATGGTTGATTTGCAGTGGAAGAATGTGCAAAGTAGAGATAGAAATAATGGGGTGTAAAGGAGCAAAATAAACAAATAAATACAGTAGGGAAAGAGGTAGTTGTTTGGGCTAAATTATAGATGAGCTATGTACAGGTGCAGTAATCTGTGAGCTGCTCTGACAGCTGGTGCTTAAAGCTAGTGAGGGAGATAAGTGTTTCCAGTTTCAGAGATTTTTGTTGTTCGTTACAGTCATTGGCAGCAGAGAACTGGAAGGAGAGGCGGCCAAAGGAATAATTGTTTTTGGGGGTGAGGAGAGAGATATACCTGCTGGAGCGCATGCTACAGGTGGGTGCTGCTATGGTGACCAGTGAGCTGAGATAAGGAGGGACTTTACCTAGCAGGGTCTTGTAGATGACCTGGAGCCAGTGGGTTTGGCGATGAGTATGAAGCGAGGGCCAGCCAACGAGAGCGTACAGGTCTCAGTGGTGGGTAGTATATGGGGCTTTAGTGACAAAACGGATGGCACTGTGATAGACTGCATCCAATTTATTGAGTAGGGTATTGGAGGCTATTTTGTAAATGACATCGCCAAAGTCAAGGATTGGTAGGATGGTCAGTTTTACAATGGTATGTTTGGCAGCATGAGTGAAGGATGCTTTGTTACGAAACAGGAAGGCAGTTCTAGATTTAACTTTGGATTGGAGATGTTTGATGTGAGTCTGGAAGGAGAGTTTACAGTCTAACCAGACACCTAGGTATTTGTAGTTGTCCACATATTCTAAGTCAGAGCCGTCCAGAGTAGTGATGTTGGACAGGCGGGCAGGTGCATGCAGCGATCGGTTGAAAAGCATGCATTTAGTTTTACTTGTATTTAAGAGCAATTGGAGGCCATGGAAGGAGAGTTGTATGGCATTGAAGCTCACCTGGAGGGTTGTTAACACAGTGTCCAAAGAAGGGCCAGAAGTATACAGAATGGTGTCGTCTGTGTAGAGGTGGATCAGAGACTCACCAGCAGCAAGAGCGACATCATTGATGTATTCAGAGAAGAGAGTCGGTCCAAGAATTGAACCCAGTGGCACCCCCATAGAGACTGCCAGAGGCCCGGACTACAGACCCTCCGATTTTACACACTGAACTCTATCAGAGAAGTAGTTGGTGAACCAGGCGAGGCAATCATTTGAGAAACCAAGGCTGTCGAGTCTGCCGAAGAGGATGTGGTGATTGACAGAGTCGAAAGCCTTGGCCAGGTCAATGAATACGGCTGCACAGTATTGTTTCTTATCGATGGCGGTTAAGATATCGTTTAGGACCTTGAGTGTGGCTGAGGTGCACCCATGACCAGCTCTGAAACCAGATTGCATAGCGGAGAAGGTATGGTGGGATTGTAAATGGTTGGTAATCTGTTTGTTGACTTGGCTTTCGAAGACCTTAAAAAGGCAGGGTAGGATAGATATTGGTCTGTAGCAGTTTGGGTCAAGAGTGTACCCCCCTTTGAAGAGGGGGGTGACCGCAGCTGCTTTCCAATCTTTGGGAATCTCAGACGACACGAAAGAGAGGTTGAACAGGCTAGTAATAAGGGTGGCAACAATTTCGGCAGATAATTTAAGAAAGAAAGGGTCCAGATTGTCTAGCCCGGCTGATTTGTAGGGGTCCAGATTTTGCAGCTCTTTCAGAACATCAGCTGACTGGATTTGGGAGAAGGATAAATGGGGAAGGCTTGGGCGAGTTGCTGTGGGGGGTGCAGTGTTGTTGACCTGGGTAGGGGTAGCCAGGTGGAAAGCATGGCCAGCCTTAGAAAAATGCTTGTTGAAATTCTCAATTATAGTGGATTTATCGGGGACTTGTCTATTGCCCTGTCATGATAGGCCTACTGCATGTTTCTTTGTCTTTAGCTTATATAGCGCTTTGAGATTTCTATTTGAAAAGCGCTGTAGAAGCGTAATCTATTATTATTAATGTTATTATATGCTTTATTTTTCTGGGTTAATTTGGCCCTCGTGAGCAACTCCATTTGTTTGACAACCCACACGAAAAGAATTGCGCCTTGAGATGACAAACCGAAGAGGAAAGACAATAAGAATATGGCTTGTAGGTTTAAAATAATTTACTCATATAAGTAAGTTTGCCCAGCAAGAATCTATTTTAAATAATCTGATCCTGACAAATAAACAATATTGAAACGATTACTCGACAGGAATGGCGAGAAGAAACCTATAGGCTAATAGCTGTTGCAGTGTAGGACTTCATGAATGTCATTATCCTATAACACAAACTAAATCCAAATGCTGACTGCATGTGTCATGAAGCAGACACTTAATTGCTTCTTTAGACGCCTACATTTCAATATTGATAAATTGAAAATGACTAGGCTCATGGCAATGTTTCGCTGACACATTGAAACCCGTGATAGCCTGCAGTGGATATAGGTTGAAACAAAGGACACACTCTTTGCCAATAATTGCTTGTTATTGCATTGTTTGTCAGGTAGGACCAAAATAAATGTACCCAAGGCATACACATCAACATCTAGGGATTGCAAACAATTTCCTGATGTAGCCTAAATGCACTCCAAATCCTCGTTGAGATAGGAGCAGAGGGGGACAATAGAGAGATGCAGATAAATTGCTAAATAGGTATCCAGTATGTTATTTTTTGTCATATGCATTCAGATAATGTTTTCATTTTGTCTCCTGTAATTTTCCACACGCAATGTCAGTAATGCATTTTGTGAATAGCTGCACAGGAGGTAGACCGGCTGCGAAACACCTTTTATGGTGGGGTATGGTGGTTTCGGCGCGACTGCAGTAGCCTGCCTGGTGTCTTGCCAATTTATGGAATTCGAGAGTTTGGGACTATCTACAAAAATATTATTCTGGGTTATTTTGCTATGAAGTTGCTAAATCGCCTTGGTTTGAATGCTGAAAGCAATGTTTATCTTGTTTTCTTTTTAACTTAACAACAGGAATTGGTGGATTTTGCGTATTAATAAATAAGTAAAGAACATTGAATAGAACAACTAAATTTGGACAAAAATTCAGATATAACCTTATACCCTTTAGAGACAGACTTTACCTTAAGTTGCCTGTAAAAAAAATCAGGCAATGTTTTTTATAGCCCAATTCATATTCCCATTTTTACCACATTCTTCCCGGGACAAGCCTTCTATATCTCTTGTGGGATGGCACATGCCGGCAAGTGTAGGAGGGGCAAAAGAGGGCAGATGTGGGTGGACGTCTATTTTAATAAATCAATTAAATATACAATGTCACAAATAAATCCATTACTAATTTGTTTTAGTCAGGACCTAAGAAACATTATAACACTAAAAATATATATATATTTCAAAGAATAGAATGGCATATTTTGAGTTAAATATGTTTATTGGTCTGTGCAGCTATGCATGCACATGAAATCAATGTATTTTGTTAATTACAGACAAGACACACTTAGGCTACCCTGATCACAGTCAACACACATAGGGTATATTTTATAGTAGGCTAAGAATATAATGAAATAAAACAGAATAAAACACTAAGAATATTTTTCCCACACAACTTGCCTCATGAACGTGTGAAACCGCTGTCATAAAAAAAAATGTATATTTTGAAACAGAGCCGAAGGCAGGCCCATGCTTTTTCGATCCACGTTTAATCTCGTTCCTACCCTCACTATGCTTTGTTAGGGACCAGGCGTAGGGTCTAACATTGACATTATCTTCATCATGATACCGATAAAATAATAGGAATCTATATTTTCAATAACATTTGAGTCTAAATATTTCACAACCTCCATAGGCTTTTGGAGTTGCCTAATGCGACCGACTAAAAATAATAGTCCTACTGTTGATTTAAGCTACATTAGCTTATTGCATGCTAAATGTTTCTGATCAGTGATAGATTAGTAAACGAATTGATGAGTTATATCCTACCTATTTGCCCAGCCAGATAATTAACCAAATATAGGCTACAGATGGAGATTCAGTTAAACAAAATCACATTGATTGATTAAGACAAGTCTCAGGTTTTTGGTAGAGAGTAGACATAAACTGCTATGCGACTGCAAGTGAAGTGACATGTTGGCAAAATATTCTGCGCTAATAAATTAGGCAACTAGACAAGATGATCATGAGCAGCACTCACCTCAATTTAGCTAACGTTAACATTTACACAGCCTAATTGTAGCCTAACCAATAGGCCGATCCAAACAGAGATTCAGTGAAAAGAAAAATCTGACATTGATTGATTTATCACGATTTTCTCAAAGCAGCACGAAACGCTGCTGAAATAGTTGAAAAGAAAACAGTGTAGGCGGTGGGCTATTTCGAAGAGATGAGTGAAGTGACATGCCTAGCAAAGTTTAGAACAGCCAGGATGATAGTAGTAACGGGCGCTGCCTAGCAACCATCAATAGCTTATTGAGTGACAATGCCGGATCAGCATGAAAGGTACTACATGGTCAATCCGACGTCTACATTGGCTGTGCATTTACGGTGATATGGCCTCTGCAGAAGTCAGGGCATTTCATACTTCTTGTGCTTTGCAAAGAGCAGAGGATTCGGAGGTTCCGCCATTGCGTCACACCATCCATATGGCGCCTCTGACCCAGTTCAACAACAAAAAAAGTAGTTTTTTTTTTTGGGGGGGGGGGGGGGGGTCAGGGCTTGCCTGTTTTTCATGTTATTTTGTCATTAATATGTGTCATCATTGAGTTAATAAAGCCGCAAACAAACATGGTATCTTTTTTTTATTTTCTTGAGTTAGGGCAGCTCCAAAATGCACGTTTCACCCTAGCTCAGTGCTTTCTGTGGTGGTGGGGCAAGCCAGCAGAAAATAGGAGCTTTGCACCTTGATTGGCTCAGTCACTGCGTCACTGCGAAGTCTAAGTCCTTAGTAAGGGTAGACATCTAAAATTCTAGCCCTTTGGGTCCTGCCATATAGCTATATTAGAAGTGCCCTTCCAAGAAGGGCAGATACAATGATGTCAAATCACGTTATATGTACAGTAGCTTTGATTGGACTGATCATTACTTTCAAAATCTTAGCTAGCAGTCATCATCATGAATCAAGTCGACAATCTACTGACATATCCTTTTTAATCCTTGTCATATGAAGAGGAATAACAAAGATAAATTATAGATAAAATGTATCAGTGCTCGTCGGCCATTGGACATAAACATTACACAACAAGTTGGAAATCGCAAATTCAACAATGAGTGGTTTGGAAAGAATCGGTGACAGTGGCTTACTGCAAGCATTGCAACTGGGAAGTGGGGAATAAACAAGCTCAAACTGGGAAAATACGTTTTGAATGGTCATCCAACTCGGAATTGCCTGGTGTCTTATATGCTGCTGCATACATTATGTAATATGCCAGGGAGATATGTATACTGTAGCTAAGAAAGTAATGCTATGTGTGTGTTGTGTAGTTGTGTAGTAAGATGTTATTAGCCCATGTGCCTCAACCTAATAATTATATTTTCATCTCTTAATTTCGCCTACTGTTCTGACTTGGTGGTGCAGCCTACAGTGTAACCTGTTTTTGAGAAATGGAATCATTGAATATTGTAAGAGCTTTCATTGTCTGCTTGTATGCCCTCTTAATTTATCCTACGGTTCTGATTTAGTGTACAGGGAAAACACTGTAAGAACGGCCCATGTTCTGAATTCTGTCGCTGTACATTTTAAAAGTGCTGAACAAATAGTTATATTGACTACGTCCGTCCTAGCTTGCTCATTAATGTCAAAATTACGGATGGCCTCTTATCCGCTTGTCATCCCCTTATGCCATACTTTGTACATCTCAATTGTCAGTAGAAACCACATTTGTTTAAGCAAGTCAGCCATATCAGCTATGTTTTTTAAAAGGCTGTAAATGAGGCTGAATGAACTGTTTCGCTGCCAGACAAGGCTCCGCTGATAGTCAGGTGTAGCAGTTATAAGGTGTTGGGACTCTGCTGTTGGGACAGCTTTATGTAGGCCTTAACAGTTTGTGGGCACCGTTCGTCACCATTATAGTGTAATGAATTTATTGTTTAGTGCTGTGTTGTGTAATGGCTTGGCTGGCATGCATCCCACAATTTTTTTAGTTGCCCCACCAAGAATGACATGCTAAAATCGCCACTGTTCTGACCACATTTTCGGATCAAACACACAATTGGCTCTTATTTCATTCTAAGCCGTAAACAGAACTTTACTACAATCATGACTACGTCAGTTGGCGGGAATTAATAGTATAGGCTTTGTTGCCAGCAATACCTTTCATATAAAAGTCTTGGTTTGAAAGGTTTAGTGTAGACTATTATAGTACCAATGTAATGTGGTGCGTGCTGGTGGCAGGGAAGTCAGGCGCAGGAGAATTAATTTGGTAAAAACGGAGCTGTTTAATAAACATCAAAACCAAAGTAAACAAAATAACAAATAGAGGGTGCAAAACCCGTCGCACACCAGAATTAACAATAAACACCTACATACATACAACAAACAATCTCCGACAAGGACATGAGGGGAAACAGAGGGTTAAATACACAACATGCAATTGAACCAGGTGTGTAGGAAGACAAGACAAAACCAATGGAAAATGAAAAATGGATCAATGATGGCTAGAAGGTCGTTGACGTCGACCGCCGAACAAGGAGCGGGACCGACTTCGGCGGAAGTCGTGACAACCAAGCTCTCGAATTGTCACTTATGCAGGTACTCACACACAGGTGTGCGCATTAAAATGAGGAAGCACACTGTCCAGAAAATACCAACTGAAACAGAAAAGCGGGAATTGGAACTCTTACAGAAACGTGTCTTCTGCTTATTTTTTAAATTACATTTTATGGACACAGTGAATTTTTACAATAGTTATCTTTTGTTTGTTTTTAATCCCATCCTTCATCTACCCTCAACCCCTCTCATCTATCACTGAAATCATCCAGTTTTGATTTGTATTTGCCATATATTTTTAACCGTGCTGTTTCAAAAAAGTTCTGAACCTTTCTATTCTCATAGTTTTTACAGATTGTAACTGAAAGATAAACATTTTTGCTATAATTATTATTATATTATTGATTGACTATAACTTTTCAAATCACTCAGCAGTGCTATTTGCAGAGTTAGTTCCAGGTAGATGTTGCAATTCTTCAGCCATTCCTGAACCTGTGACCAAAAACAAGCTACATATGGAAACAAACGTACCAAAACAAATGATCTAATGATTCTGTCTCTGCATCAAAACATGCAGAGTTGGGATGGTTGTATCCCCCATATATACATAACATTCTATTGGTTGCAAGAATTTTGTATAATAATTTAAATTGAAATATGTAATGAAACCAGCGGCCAAATAATTGACGAGCTGTCAATTTCTCTAGCTAACTCCTTACTTTTCACACTGACACGGTATAAACAGCTCTACAGTCTTCACTGTCATGGTACACAGTCTGCACACAACACTATGCTCATCATGTGTTAGCAGTCAGGACATATTTGCATATGTTATGATCTTGTGAAGGCAAAGGATGGCAGAAATGTCAATAAAACACTTGTGGGTTTTGAGGGTGTCCAAATTGTCACAGTGTCATAGTTTCATAGTGACACAGTATCTGAAAATCAGAAGACTGTAGGGAACTGTTGTTGTTCTAGAAAACCCCACCAATAGACCAAGAAAAGAGACCGCTTTAGTGCCCTTAGGTCTGAATGACCTCACTTAACTGCTAAATAGTTTAACTAGCTAACATAACCATTGCAAAATATGTTTCTAACCTCAAGGGTCTTTCCTGGTTAAATAAAGGTTAAGTGGATCAAATATCTCAAATCAGTAATAATGTAATGAGTCAATATAATAAACTGTTAACTGGCAACAGTTAACTGTGTGACTGTCTTGGGTGTCAAAGTGCTGGTGGTATTAACTTCAAGATTCTTTAGGTTCAAGTTATACTTATATTACTTAGTCCTCTTCGTCCCAGGTGGGACATAAAGCCTCAAACTGTAACGACTGTCGTAGGTGGAAGAAGGAGAGGACCAAGGTGCAGCGTGGTACGTGTTCATGATCTTTTAATTACACTGAACACTAGAACAAAAATGACAAAACGGAACAAAAGAAACAGTCCTGTCTGGTACAGAGACAGAAAACAACTACCCACAACTCAAGGGCAAAAACAGGCTGCCTAGGTATGGTTCTCAATCAGAGACAACGATTGACAGCTGCCTCTGATTGGGAACCATACCAGGCCAAATACAAAGAAACATAGAACAAAACATAGAATGCCCAGCCCAACTCATGCCCTGACCAACCTAAAATAGAGACATAAAAAAAGGAACTAAGGTCAGGACGTGACAGTCCCTCCCCCCCTCAAAGGTGCGGACTCCGGCCGCAAAACCTAAACCCATAGGGGAGGGTCTGGGTGGGCATCTGTCCGCGGTGGCGGCTCTGGCGCGGGACGTGGACCCCACTCCACCTTAGTCTGGGCCCACTTCGGTGGCGCCTCCCAGGCCAGAGTCGCCCTTCACTCCGGCGCTGCCAGAGTCGCCCTTCACTCCGGCGCTGTCACAGTCGCCCTTCACTCCGCCGCTGCCAGAGTTGCCCTTCACTCCGCCGCTGCCAGAGTCACCCTTCACAGCCGTCAGATACAGCCGTCAACATAGAACAAACATGCTCAATTACACGTGGGAAAAAGAGGGTTAAATAATGAACATGTAATGGGGGGATTGAAACCAGGTGTGAAAAACCCACAGACCAAACAAATGGAAAATGAAAAGTGGATCGGCGATGGCTAGAAGACCGGTGATGTCGACCGCTGCCCGAACATGGAGAGGGACCGACCTCGGCGGAAGTCGTGACAACCATCAAAACCTCTGGACTTTATTGGTTGTATATCTGATTTGCATATAGTCTTTGCCCACGTTTTCCATTTAGATGTATATGGTGAGTGTGTTATTGTTTAAATATTATATTAAAAACACAGCAATTGTGTAGGTTTTAGTACTACACAATGACAACCTTGATGGTCATCCTACTCTGTGGTAGTTTGGTTATTTTTGTATATCTGCCTGTTTCTCTTGTTTTGCAGTTGGAGTCCCAGCTCCCTACATTAGGAGCCCCAGGTCAGCTGTTAGTCCATCAGTTATTGAAAGCTGTTCAGTGGTGTGTTCTGTGGAGAACTGAAAAGACATTACCCTGGCCTGGTACAGAGGAGAGGGAAGACTGGATAACACAAATAGTCACACACACACCTACCAACTGGTCTCTCCCTCTGGAGAAAAAGGAAGAGGATAATGATACCTACAGTTGTGTGGCTGCCAAACCTGTCAGTAACCAGACAATCAATCTCAACATTGAGGAGCACTGTCTGCAACATGCAGGTATAATCACAATCTATAGCATTAATATACTTGATATGCTTTGAATACTCACAATTAGATTTCTGTACGTGTTGTGACGGCCCTGGATTTTTCTGAACCGTCTCAGTGCAGCTCCTTCCAATAGGGCGTTTTCTCTTTAATTCCCAATTAAATAGCCAGCATCAGCTGCGCAAAAGTGGGGTTGTGATGGAGACGTGAATGAGGATGTGTTCAACTCTCAGTTCCGAAGCTTCTCTATTCGGTTTGTTTTGTAGCCTAAGAGTTTACCCAGGATCGGATCCACTCTTTGCGTCCGTGGACTACACCTCTCCGTTCCTTGTGGCCTTTCTCCGCTGGAGATCTTTTGGCGGATTGGATTGTCTGACTGACCACCACCTTTTTGTATACGGTATTTCATTTGTTTTGATGTGATGTATACGGTGATGATTTATGTCGTTAGTTGTAGTTGAGGACTTAGTAAGAGTTGATACGCTTTAAAGTTCTGTGGTAAAGTAATTGTTATATTGATTGTATGATTAATACTGGGTTTACGCTACACGGAATGAACGGACAAACATTGCGTGACAAAAGTCACTTGAGTTTACTGAACTCCTTTACCGGGCTGGACTCTTTTTTTTTAGGCCCGAGGTACAGGACATTTCTGGAGGAACCAGAACTCATTGTGTTATATTATTATGTGTGTGTAATCATTGATGTTGCTAATACAACCCACGCAAAAGAATATAGTTGTTTTTGAAGTTCTTTTCAATGTTTTAAGGGTTTATGAAAAGTTTATTTCCATCCTGACTTTTACATAAGTCCTTTGTATTGGTGTAGACTTGACGGACCAGATGGGACTCATTCCCTCCCAAACTAAAAGGAGAAACCAATGTTTTCTCTGGTAGGCACAACCTACCTGGCACCCCTATAAATAATAACCTCAAGTCAAAACCGTTACAGTGTATGCTCTCCATCTTCCCTACTCCCTCCCTCCTTCTCTCTTTCCACTGTCATTTGTCTCTCCGATTCCTGTGATTGTTCCCATTGAATCAGAGTCTGTGGTGCGATCAGTCATGTCTTCTCTGGTGGGTGTGGCCACAATTGTTCTGTTGTCACGCCTGCTCCCGCTTTTCCCCCCTGGCGCTCAAGGGCGCCAGGCTCCCCAGGATTGCGCCCCCCCCTGTCTGTCCTCTTCAACTGTATCAGACACTAGAGGGAGCCATTGTATAACATGAGCTACTCTTTAGCAACTCTGAAAGATCTTATGGAGAGACTATTATCCAATGAATCATGAGTCTGAATTCATTATTAATTATTATAATGCACCACTGTGACATACTAAGCATACTAGTCCATGACTAAAATGCATCTCCATTGAAATAGCTTTTTACTCCAGGACTAGGCTTAATCTGTGTCCAGGAAACCGGCCCTGAATGTCTCCTATCCTATGGTGACTGGGCAGCCCGCTTCTTTGTCAGGTTCTATGCTTTGTATACTTGCATTTGTACAAATAAATGGCAACAAAATTGTTAACAATTTTTTATTGTTCTTAGTGATGTGTGGTGGTTATGGTCAATCCATCTTAAATTAAATAACATTTCAGGCCTGTAGGGGGACCAACTACAACCAACCCGAAGGTGCTGTTTTCACTTGTTATTCACTCATCCCCCACCATAAGAGTCATGCATGTCATGTGTATTGTCGGCATGACTTGGAACATATTATCCCTCCTCATCTGCTGTTGTCTGACAAAGACTTCCTTTGATCTCTCAACAATTTTCCAAAGTGGACAAAGGTTTACCGGTACATTCTTACTTGCCAAACCCACATCCTGACACAATGTCAACAGAGTGCTATGTGTTAGTATTCTGCATCTGGCTGGTAAAAGGCTAATCAATGTAATTGCAAACACAGCCATTATATCAGTCTAATTTCTATATATAATATCCAGTATGTGGTACAAAATAGAAACAAGATATGAACCAAGCTTTCTCTCAAGTTTTTGGTAGCCAGGTATCAGACTGAGTCAGTAACATTTTCAGAGGAATGGGGCAGATATATACAAGTCCATACGTGTTCATAAGATGAACAGGTTCAGCCAGTCAGTTAAAGTTGATGGCAGCTTTCTTATAAAAGTAAAGAAGCGATCTTGCTTTAGGGTGTGTATGTGTACATATTGTACATGTATAGTAGCTGCGAAATATCCCAAGGTTTAAAGTTCTGTTCCTGAGAAACTGGATTACAAGGCAAATTACAAGGCATATGCAAAAAAAAATCTAATATTGGTACACTTAATTGCAGTATGTGCATAATGGGTGGTGTTTGGACTTCAGAGCTAAACTTTTTGGTGTATTGTAACATGTCTCTAACCATTCATCAATTGGCTACTGCAGAGTTTGGATTGATTGATTGGCTGATTTTATTTGTCATCAAAAAATTGAAAAACACTACATGACCAGAAGTATGTGGACAACTGCTTGTCAAACAGGAAAGGGCCTTCCCCAAACTGTTAACACAAAGTTGGAATTACAGAATCATCTAGAATGTCATTGTATGCTGTAGCGTTCCCTTCATTGGAACTAAGGGGCCTAGCCCAAACCATGAAAAACGGCTCCAGACCATTATTCCTCCTCCACCAAACTTTACAGTGGGCACTATGCATTCGAGCAAGTAGCGCTCTCCTGGCATCTGCCAAACCCAGCTTTACAACTCTACAGCCGACACTTGGCATTATTCATGGTGATCTTAGGCTTGTGTGAGGCTGCTCAGCCATGGAAACCCATTTCATGAAGCTCCCAACAAACAATTCTTATGCTGACATTGTTTCCAGAGGCAGTTTGGAACTTGGTACAGAGTGTTGCTACCGAGGACAGGCGATTTTTATGCGTTAACATTTCAGCACTCGGCTGTCCCGTTCTATGAGCTTTTGTGGCCTACCACTCTCCGGCTGAGCCGTTGTTGCTCCTAGAATTTCCACTTCAAAATAACAGAGCTTACAGTTGCCTCTAGCAGGGCAGAAATATGAATAACTGACTTGTTGGAAAGGTGGCATCCTATGACGGTGCCACGTTGAAAGTCACTGAGTAAGGCCATTCTACTGCCAATGTTTGTTATGGATATTGCATGACAATGTGCTCAATTTTCTACACCTGTCAGCAACGGGTGAGGCTGAAATAGCCAAATACACTCATTTGAAAGTGTCCACATACTTTTGTGTATATATAGTGCACTTAAAAATACATTTTGTGGTTAATGACCATGTACCAAATAAAAAATACAAGTTAAATGCATTGCATTTTCAATTCTAAAAACGTTACAAAGTTACAAAAAACGTTGCGTAGGTATAGCGAATGTGCTCTCTGGTATTGGCACATGCGCTCCAGCCAACAGCTAGCAGATACAGTGCGGGTATAGCCTACATGATGAGAATATTATGGACAAAAGTGAGAGATAATATATTTTTTTTTTAGGAGGGACAAGCTCATCATCGTAAACTTTCACCACCCTGTTAAATTCATTATAATGTATTTAATCTGCAGCCTAATAAACTGCATGCTTTCCATTATATAATATGTTTTATTCAATATGTACTTTACTGGATTATAAATTGGGATGGAAACCTGGTTAATGTCAAGCTATTTTGAGGTTGATGGAGTTATATTTTGGACGAATGTGCACAAGCCTATAGGAGACTTTTGAAGTAGCCTAATCAGATTGAATCACTGACCATCTTGAATCCCACCGTACCTTCTCCGCTGTGCAATCTGGTTTCCGAGCCGGTCACGGGTGCACCTCAGCCACGCTCAAGGTACTAAACGATATCATAACCGACGAGTGGAAAACCGCGTTTAGGGCCATTATGAGCTGTCTTTCAATCCTTTGTAGACGAGATTCTCAGGGACCTGCACGGGCAGGGCGTGGTTGTTTATATCGATGATATTCTGATCTATTCCGCCACCCGCGCCGCGCATGTGTCTCTGGTACGCAAGGTGTTTGGTAGACTGCTGGAGCATGACCTATACGTCAAGGCTGAGAAGTGTGTGTTCTCCAAACGAGCCGTCTCCTTCCTGGGTTATCGCATTTCCACCACGGGGGTGGTGTTGGAGTGTGACCACATTTAGGCTGTGCATAATTGGCCGACTCCTACCACGGTGACGGAGGTGCAGCGGTTTTTAGGGTTTGCCAATTACTACCAGAGGTTTATCCAGGGTTTTGGCAGGGTAGCAGCCCCCATTACCTCACTGCTGAAGGGGGGCCCAGTGCGCTTGCGGTAGTCGGCAGAGGCGGACAGAGCCTTCAATAGTTTGATGGCGCTGTTCACGGATGCACCTGTGTTGGCGCACCCGGACCCCTCTCTAGCATTCATAGTGGAGGTGGACGCGTCCGAGGCTGGGGTGGGTGCCGTGCTATCACAGCGCTTGGGTACGCCAACAAAACTCCGCCCCTGCGCTTTCTTTTCGAGGAAGCTCAGTCCAGGGGAGCGTAACTATGATGTGGGGGACCGGGAGTTGTTAGCGGTGGTCAAGGCCCTGAGGGTGTGGAGACACTGGCTTGAGGGGGCTAAGCACCCCTTTCTCATCTGGACCGACCACCAGAATCTGGAGTATATTCGAGCAGCTAGGAGACTGAATCCATGCCAGGCAAGGTGGGCCATGTTGTTCACCCGATTCAGGTTTACTCTGTCGTATAGACCAGGCTCCCTGAACGTAAAGCGGCTGGCCATGCCTTCCGCCTGGCTACTCCAACCTCGGACAACAGCCCCCCCCCCCCCCGCAGCTACTCGCCCAAGCCTCTCCAGGTTCTCCTTTACCCAAATCCAGATAGCAGATGTCCTGAAAGAGCTGCAAAACCTGGACCCGTACAAATCAGCTGGGCTGGACAATCTGGACCCTCTATTCCTGAAACTATCCGCCGCCATTGTCGCAACCCCTATTACCAGCCTGTTCAACCTCTCTTTCATATCGTCTGAGATCCCCAAGGATTGGAAAGCTGCCGCAGTCATCCCCCTCTTCAAAGGGGGCGACACCCTGGACCCAAACTGTTACAGACCTATATCCATCCTGCCCTGCCTATCTAAGGTCTTCGAAAGCCAAGTCAACAAACAGGTCACTGACCATCTTGAATCCCACCGTACCTTCGCCGCTGTGCAATCTGGTTTCCGAGCCGGTCACGGGTGTACCTCAGCCACGCTCAAGGTACTAAACGATATCATAACCGCCATCGATAAAAGACAGTACTGTGCAGCCGTCTTCATAGACCTTGCCAAGGCTTTCGACTCTGTCAATCACCGTATTCTTATCGGCAGACTCAGTAGCCTCGGTTTTTCGGATGACTGCCTTGCCTGGTTCACCAATTACTTTGCAGACAGAGTTCAGTGTGTCAAATCGGAGGGCATGCTGTCCGGTCCTCTGGCAGTCTCTATGGGGGTGCCACAGGGTTCAATTCTCGGGCCGACTCTTTTCTCTGTATATATCAATGATGTTTCTCATGCTGCGGGCGATTCCCTGATCCACCTCTACGCAGACGACACCATTCTATATACTTCCGGCCCGTCCTTGGACACTGTGCTATCTAACCTCCAAACGAGCTTCAATGCCATACAGCACTCCTTCCGTGGCCTCCAACTGCTCTTAAACGCTAGTAAAACCAAATGCATGCTTTTCAACCGTTCGCTGCCTGCACCCGCACGCCTGACCAGCATCACCACCCTGGATGGTTCCGACCTTGAATATGTGGACATCTATAAGTACCTAGGTGTCTGGCTAGACTCTAAACTCTCCTTCCAGACCCATATCAAACATCTCCAATCGAAAATCAAATCAAGAGTCGGCTTTCTATTCCGCAACAAAGCCTCCTTCACTCACGCCGCCAAACTTACCCTAGTAAAACTGACTATCCTACCGATCCTCGACTTCGGCGACGTCATCTACAAAATTGCTTCCAACACTCTACTCAGCAAACTGGATGCAGTTTATCACAGTGCCATCCGTTTTGTCACTAAAGCACCTTATACCACCCACCACTGCGACTTGTATGCTCTAGTCGGCTGGCCCTCGCTACATATTCGTCGCCAGACCCACTGGCTCCAGGTCATCTACAAGTCCATGCTAGGTAAAGCTCCGCCTTATCTCAGTTCACTGGTTACGATGGCAACACCCATCTGTAGCACGCGCTCCAGCAGGTGTATCTCACTGATCATCCCTAAAGCCAACACCTCATTTGGCCGCCTTTCGTTCCAGTTCTCTGCTGCCTGTGACTGGAACGAATTGCAAAAATCGCTGAAGTTGGAGACTTTTATCTCCCTCACCAACTTCAAACATCTGCTATCTGAGCAGCTAACCGATCGCTGCAGCTGTACATAGTCTATTGGTAAATAGCCCACCCATTTTCACCTACCTCATCCCCATACTGTTTTTATTTATTTATTTTTATTTTTCTACTCTTTTGCACACCAATATCTCTACCTGTACATAACCATCTGATCATTTATCACTCCAGTGTTAATCTGCATAATTGTAATTATTTGCCTACCTTCTCATGCCTTTTGCACACAATGTATATATAGACTCCCCTTTTTTCTACTGTGTTATTGACTTGTTTATTGTTTACTCCATGTGTAACTCTGTGTTGTTTGTTCACACTGCTATGCCTTATCCTGGCCCGGTCGCAGTTGCAAATGAGAACTTGTTCTCAACTAGCCTACCTGGTTAAATAAAGGTGAAATAAAAAATAAATAAAAATAAAAAGGCTGACGCACTGTCCCGTCTTTATGACACGAAGGATCGGTCCAACGAGCCTACCTACCATCCTTCCCGCCTCGAGGCTGATGGCACCAGTGGTATGGGAGGTGGACTCGGACATCGAACGGGCGTTACGGGCGGAGCCTGCGCCTCCTCAGTGTCCGGCTGGGCGTAAGTATGTGCCGCTTAGTGTTCGGGACCAACTGATTTGGTGGGCTCACACCATACCCTCCTCGGGTCATCCTGGGGTGGCGAGGACAGTGCGGGGCCTCCGGGGGAAGTATTGGTGGCCCACCTTGGCTAGGGACGTTAGGGTTTATCTTCCTGTTCGGTGTGCGCCCAAGTAAGGCTCCAAGGCACCTTCCTAGAGGGAAGTTACAACCCCTCCCCGTTCCACAACGGCCATGGTCTCACCTATCAGTAGATTTCCTGACCGATCTCCCCCCGTCTCAGGGGAACACTATGGTTTTGTTGATTGTGGATCGGTTTTCTAAGTCCTGCCGTCTCCTCCTCCGGTCTCCCTACAGCCCTACAGACTGCGGAGGCGTTATTCACCCACGTCACCCCATAGTGCCGGAGGAAATCGTCTCTGATCGGGGTCCCCAGTTCACGTCCCGGGTATGGAGGGCGTTCATGGAGCGTCTGGGGGTGAACCAGGAGGTGGGTAGGTTTCTGCGGTCGTATTGCCAGGACCGGCCCAGCGAGTGGTCTAGGTACGTCCCATGGCCGGAGTTGGCTCAAAACTCACTCCGTCACTCCTCGACAAACCTATCTCCGTTCCAGTGTGTGTTGGGCTACCAGCCGGTCCTGACACCTTGGCATTCGAGTCAGACCGAGGCTCCTGCGTTGGAGGAGTGGGTGCAGCGCTCCAAGGAGACCTGGAGGGCCGTCCAGGAATCCCTCAAACAAGCCAGTGGACGGCAGAAGAGGAGTGCTGACCGCCACCACAGTGTAGCGGGGGACAGGGTCTGGCTCTCGACCCGAAACCTACCCCTCCGCTTGCCCTGCCGGAAACTGGGTCCGCAGTGTGTAGGGCCCTTCAAAGTCCTGAGGAGGATAAACGAGGTGTGTTATCGATTACAACTCCCTTCCTATTACCGTATTAACCCCTCGTTTCATGTGACTCTCCTCAGGCCGGTGGTAGCTGGTCCCCTGCAGGACGGTGAGGTGCCGGAGGTCCCTCCTCCGTCGTCACCGGCCTACTAGCTGCCACTGATACTTTTTCCCCCCCTTGTCTGTTTATTAGTTACACCTGTGTTTAGTTAGGTTAATTGGTTGGGCTTTATTATCCAGCCGGCCCGCGGGATTGTTTTCTGTGTACTTTTGTGCACACCTGTAAGTCACGGTTTTGTGTGTACGTGTGTTGTTCTGGACTGTTTAGTTCCCCTGTTTTGGGGCATTTGTTTGAGTGGCGTCGTTTTCAACGGTGTGGTGAATAAAAAAGTATCGCTACTCTGAACTCTCTGTTTCCTGCGCCTGACTTCTTCCTCCACTACACCCCGGGCATTACAAGGATCTTGTCTATTTTTACAAGTTTTCTTGTATTTATATACAGTGGGGCAAAACAGTATTTAGTCAGCCACCAATTGTGCAAGTTCTCCCACTTAAAAAGATTAGAAAGGCCTGTAATTTTCATCATAGGTACACTTCAACTATTACAGACAAAATTAGATTTTTTTTCTCCAGAAAATCACGTTGTATAATTTATGAATTTATTTGCAAATTATGGTGGAAAATAAGTATTTGGTCACCTACAAACAAGCAAGATTTCTGGCTCTCACAGACCTGTAACTTCTTCTTTAAGAGGCTCCTCTGTCCTCCACTCATTACCTGTATTAATGGCACTGTTTGAACTTATCAGTATAAAAGACACCTGTCCACAACCTCAAACAGTCACACTCCAAACTCCACTATGGCCAAGACCAAAGAACTGTCAAAGAACACCAGAAACAAAATTGTAGACCTGCACCAGGCTGCGAAGACTGAATCTGCAATAGGTAAGCAGCTTGGTTTGAAGAAATCAACTGTGGGAGCAATTATTAGGAAATGGAAGACATACAAGACCACTGATAATCTCCCTCGATCTGGGGCTCCACGCAAGATCTCACCCCGTGGGGTCAAAATGATCACAAGAACGGTGAGCAAAAATCCCAGAACCACACGGGGGGACCTAGTGAATGACCTGCAGAGAGCTGGGACCAAAGTAACAAAGCCTACCATCAGTAACACTACGCCGCCAGGGACTCAAATCCTGCAATGCCAGACGTGTCCCCCTGCTTAAGCCAGTACATGTCCAGGCCCGTCTGAAGTTTGCTAGAGAGCATTTGGATGATCCAGAAGAGGATTGGGAGAATGTCATATGGTCAGATGAAACCAAAATATAACTTTTTTCAACTCGTCGTGTTTGGAGGACAAATAATGCTGAGTTGCATCCAAATAACACCATACATACTGTGAAGCATGGGGGTGGAAACACCTGTTTTTCTGCAAAGGGACCAGGACGACTGATCCGTGTAAAAAAAGAATGAATGGGGCCATGTATCGTGAGATTTTGAGGTAAAACCTCCTTCCATCAGCAACGGCATTGAATATGAAACGTGGCTGGGTCTTTCAGCATGACAATGATCCCAAACACACCGCCCGGGCAACGAAGGAGTGGCTTCGTAAGAAGCATTTCAAGGTCCTGGAGTGGCCTAGCCAGTCTCCAGATCTCAACCCCATAGAAAATCTTTGGAGGGAGTTGAAAGTCCGTATTGCCCAGCAACAGACCCAAAACATCACTGCTCTAGAGGAGATCTGCATGGAGGAATGGGCCAAAATACCAGCAACAGTGTGTGAAAACCTTGTGAAGACTTACAGAAAACGTTTGACCTCTGTCATTACCAACAAAGGGTATATAACAAAGTATTGAGAAACTTTTGTTCTTGACCAAATACTTATTTTCCACCATAATTTGCAAATAAATTCATTAAAAATCCTACAATTTTTCCTACGATTTCCTACGATTTTTTTTCTCATTTTGCCTGTCATAGTTGAAGTGTACCTATAATGAAAATTACAGGCCTCTCTCCTTTTTAAGTGGGAGAACTTGCACAATTGGTGGCTGACTAAATACTTTTTTGCCCCACTGTATTTTGTGATATGAATACCACGTTTGTCTACTTCACCATCAGCTCATTTTATCGGTAAACAGCTCTATAAAAAATATTTTGTCGTGCCCCGACTTTCTAGTTAATTACATTTAATATATTAATTACGGATTTTATAGAATAGCATGTCATAGCACTTAATCTGGCATAGCCAAAAACACAACACATGTGTTTGATGTTTTTGATAACATTCCACCAATTCCGCTCCAGCCATTACCACAAGACCGTCCTCCACAATAAAAGCATCACCAACCCCCCTGGGCACACAACCCTCCCAATGAAAAAAATAAGTTAGACAACCCTTCCTTATTTTGGACCACACACCAGTAAACTTCGAACGGTCCCTAATTAGTAAAGAATCACATGTCTGCAGTACATTTGAAGTCTAGCATCACTCTGCTTAATCACAAACAGATCATAACATTGGGAAAATGGTAATTCTCTTTTGGCCAAAACATTGTTAATCTGTTCTGGAAATCTGTTCTAGGATTTGGGGTTGAACGAGCCTGATTACACAATAATGTGCAAATCTCTACAATATACTTTTGTGGGTGTAGTCAATGATAATACAGATGGAGGTAATGACACGTCAGCACTGGTTGTAATAGGTATGGCCAAACCTAGTCCAGAGAGAGGCAGAGTAGGCAGGCCTTTGTTCCAGCAAAGCACTAACAAACGGAAAATACTTATGATGGTCTTGAGTCAAAAGAACCATGATTCATTAATTCATGTTGAGCTGGAACAAAATGCATACGTGTAAACTGCAGTAGGCTATGTGTTTGACAACTATCATAGAACAACCAATGAAGTTGTGAAATCTAGTTCAGTTGGGAAGAACTTACCCAGTATGCTTGCTTTGCCAACCCAACCACTTGATTTCTTAAACAAACAACTTGTAAGCTAATACCAGACGTTATATTTAATAATGTGAAGAAGCAGGCCTACACTAACCTCATATAATCATCCTGATCTTGCAAACACAAGATCAGGATGGTTAAATGAGGCTTATACCCGAAGCACAGACCGAGTTGTTCTGAAAAGCCAGGAACTGTTGTGTCCAAAAATGTATTACAATAAATAAATAGTCACAAGTAAATAGTAAAAAGAAACTGAAGCTCAATAATACTGATTGCAGCTTCAGTTACAGTAAAGCACCAATGCAATTGACTTCTGTCACTTGCTAAGCATTCAGGACCGTAATGGACAGTTTTGAGTAATGAAATGCCATAGACCTAATAAGGCAATATTATGAACAATGACTATGGTCATCTTCAGTGGCTTGTCTAATGCTAACACCTGAGTAAACTGTTTCTTCAACCCTCTCGGAGGCATCTGCACAATCATGTCCTCGCTGAAAAAAGAACATACTGGTTAATTACTTTAACACGTATAGCACAGAGACAAAGCAAAAACATCTACGTATAATACTAACTGAAATTACACATTTCTGTGAGAGTTCCAGTTCCGTTTCACTTTGTGTCAGGTCTGGTCTTTTCTGGACAATGTGATTCCTCATTTTATAAAGTGTGTATGTGTGTGTGTGTGTGTGTCCGAGAGTCTATAGAGTAAGAGAGAAGATAAAAAGGAGAGACATACTGTAGTCCTACAAGCATACCTTATTCCATTCACTTAGTGTAGGCTACATGCACTAAACATAAATACATATACCAACACTTCGATCTCACCGATTGTTGTGATGTAGGTGTATTCTGTGATAGTTGGACGACATCTACGTAGATTATATCAGTACCATCTGCATGAGAACATAGAACAACGACAATGTTACTCTTCTATTGATAATATCCACAGCTACATCCATAGAAGCCTGCTTTTTCATCAACAGCTTGATGAATATTGTATTTTTGCATCAAATCAGTATCAAAGAAATTCACCATATCAACTCAAGAGATGCAGGAAGAATATTGTATCATACTAACCTTTGTCTTTTAGTTGTTTTTTTCTCCAGTATATCCAAACTATTAGCCCAACGAGTGCCATCAAAACAACAGTAATCAGAACCCCAGACAGTATATATGTCCGTTTAGTGATTGAAGAAGGTACAGTGGGACCTAACATCAACACAAAAACACACAATCTTTGCATCAGGGTCAATTCATCTATCTCACACACTGAGCTCAAACATTACAATGTTGAGTAAAAGGGGTGAAAATGTTAAAATAAAGCTTTTCAAAACATGCAACTATTCTGTCACCATTTTTACGGTGTTGGAAAACTCCTGAAACGGTGGTAATTTTTTCCCATGCATAATGCTTTCAAATATTTTATGATGCATTGCAAAGAATGTACTGCGTCATGACTGAATCCAAATAGGTCAGATCAGGTTTGCAATGAGTAACTTCAATCAGACCCCCTTTCACCCGTAGATGGGGGAGGAAAGAACTATAGTGGGGATAGACACTCACAACCTGTTGTAAGTCAAGGGAGAAGATCCAGGCCTGTAATCTCCAAATTCACCAAAGGAAAGTGCTTTGTCTCAACAGATCTTTTGCCGCTGAAACTATAATACATTCAAAAGCAAATACTGGAACAATATTTCAAACGTAGAACTTCAGAAGTGATCAGAGGTCTATAGAACACTAATGTCATTTTGTTTGTTATTTTGTGATGTCATTAAAAAAGTTATAAAGAAAATACAGTAACTTAGAAAGTATCCACAATATAGAGCTGAAGTTTTCATACTATCGGTTGTGCATGTATTATGAAAAATGATTGAAGTGTTTTTGTTGAGAGAGGGATGGATTTGAGAAGCTATAGGAGATCATTGTTTTCCATAACTTTGTACAGTGAGTGATCCCCACCTCGAAGTGAGGTCAGAGAGTGTGTCAGCTGGCCCGGAACCGCCCCTTTCGAGCAAAATGTATAAATTATGTGTTATGCAATATCATAAATTGGACTAGAAAAAGCATGAAGCTGCAGCTCCGCAATTAAAATGGTTTGAACTTTGAATCTCAACACAAGGTGGAGATGATAAACTCACAATCACTGCTATGGCTGATTATCTGTCCTAAGTAAAGTATCTTCGAAAGCGAATTTAAGTAAGCCCATCCTGTTGTTCTGCTCAAACCACTGGATTACGCTGCTCTCATCACCCCACTGGGGTGGCTAGTCTATCTTCAAAGAAGCATCTTCAAGAGGAATTTGAAGGAAAATCTGTTCAGGATTACACAAGTCACCGGATACTGGACAATTACGAAGAAGGCCAACAGGAGAAGAGTTATTTGAACCATTTCGGACAATCAGGGCCTTACAAGCGTGCCGCGAAAAGGCACAACACCCTTCCCAAGGCTGCCCCGTTCACCGAGATATCCCAGGCGAACCCAGGCACTTCACATAAGTACATTTAATGATTTCTTGTTCAAAGCGGGTGGCGGTTCGTGTGCAAAATAGATGGTTAGTGTAGGTGAGAGTAGTATTAGAATGTGGCAATGTTAAGTGTCTCTCTCCCTCAATCTCTTCATTAACAAGCATTCATGTTGTTGTCATTCCTCTAGGGACCTGTCACGCCCTGGTCTTAGTATTTTGTGTTTTCTTTATTATTTTGGTCAGGCCAGGGTGTGACATGGGTTTTTGTATGTGGTGTGTTTTGTCCCGGGGTTTTGTTAGGTATTGGGTTTGTGGCTTAGTAGGGTTATCTAGCATAGTCTATGGCTGTCTAGAGTGGTTCTCAATCAGAGGCAGGTGTTTATAGTTGTCTCTGATTGGGAACCATATTTAGGCAGCCATATTCTTTGAGTCTTTCGTGGGTGATTGTTCCTGTCTCTGTGTTTGCACCAGATAGGGCTGTTTTGAGTTTTCACATTTCTTGTTTTGTTAGTTATTTCATGTATAGTTGTCTTTATTAAAAACATGAATAACCACCACGCTGCATTTTGGTCCGCCTCTACTTCACCTAAAGAAAACCGTTACAGGACCGGTTTTCAGTGTATCAAGTCTCCAATAAATCAGTGTAGTGTGTGTTTGTCCTGTGTTCCCATTTAATTAGATAGTAAATAAATAATTAAACAAATTTGTGTGGTACTTTGACCACATAAGTAAGGTTTGGGTTTTTGCAGGTAAAAGGTTATGACTGTTCAGAATGGTGATATAAGAGCTTATGATTAATAAGTTGACTGTTTATAGATGTGATAGGTAAAGATCTTTCAGAGTTTAATTTGGGAGATGGTAACTCTTTTTAAAGAACTGCTCCCGTGGTGCCCCAGATCCTAATGAGTTAATTGTTACCTGATTAATTTAATCTGGTAAAAATTAAACATAGTTAGTTAATTAGATAAATAACAGTCTTCAGATTAATGTTAGTAAAGTCAGGACAACTGTATGTACTAAATTCTCAAGTGATAATGTAACAATGCATCAATTACTTTTAATACAGCATAAACATTGTAAAGTATATCCAGAAAAAATACATAAAACACCTTTTAATTTTTCCACAAGACCCACAAAAGTGTCATTTTTTTTCTATAGATACATATTTTTTAATAATCATTTTAAAATATTTTATCTAAGTCAGTTAAGAACAAATTCTTATTTACAATGATGGCCTACACCGAACAACCCGGAAGATGCTGGGTGAATTGTGCGCCACCTTATGGGACTCCCTATCACGGCCGGTTGTGATACAACCTAAACCCGAACCCGGGTTTCTGTCGTGATGCCTCTAGCACTGAGATGCAGTGCCTTAGACCGCTGTGCCACTTAGGAGCCCTAGTTAGAAAGAACTTATCACATTATCGGTTTCTTTTCTATAACAGTGTAGTGGTGCACAACTCAGGTGCTGCTGTCTCATGCTCCTGGTGGTTTCTCCTGGCACTTAATTGATAAATTCATGTTACTTATTGCCTAGATAGTGCACAAACTTGGGGTGTAATTCACTCATAGCCACGGGAAGTAGGGTGCAGCACCCCCTGAAAAATCGGAATAAAAATTTTCACAAAAGTAGTGCACTGGGACTTATTAATATTCTTGTATTAGCGTACTAATATAGCCATCTGCTGTGGGGGCAAAACTTTTCTTCCACCCCCCCCTCGGTTCGGACTATTGATTACACCCCTAGCTTCTGAGATAGAAATCAGTCTTTGATTCAAAATAAAGACGGAAGTCAGCATGCACTGTGGACCTGAAGGACTGGAGCTAAACACATCTGATGAAAAGTAAAGGAACCATCTAGCATATTAAGTGAAACCCAGATAGTAAGGATGTAGAAATTGCACAATGATTTTACTGTTTTACTGCACATTAATACAATATGTTATGGCTCAGTGTTAAGAAAATATGCAGTATTCTTTTCATAAAAAAATAGCATATAATTTAATCAAATTAAACTATTACTCATATAAAAGAAAATGTTGTACCTTTCTCACATTCCAAATTGTCACATTTTAAGGAAGCATCTGATCTTGTTTGAGCGCAAAGTATTTTTAGATTGAGATCTTTGCATTGTTTTTACATTACCATCACAACTACAGAGAACCCGAGGGTCTCCAGAGGGGGATCCTACGAAGCAAGCTAGATCTACTCAGGGCTTTCTAAAGCTAACCAGCTCCAGCTCAGGCTTCATTAGTAGTACAGCGTTGGATATTTATCTTCCATCTGCCACTCAGGCTTGTAACTCCACATGCATGTCGCACATGGCTACACAGCAAAATCATCAGTGTTCATATCCTGGTACAATCAGTTGTTGTTGATTTTTGTTTTTACTTTGTGTTACTATAAACAGACTGAACACCAGCTGGTGCTGCTTTTGAAGTTGTTCCTTCAATCAGGGTGTCAAATTGGTCAATTGGACAGTACGTAGTCTGCTATCGTGCCATGGCTGTGTCATGGTTGACTAAGTTAAACATATGTATCCCTTCATGGGTAGTGTGATGTGTAAGATGAATTTTTACTGGCAGTCATTAACGGCTGTTGAAATGTGTTCCCTTTTCTTTCTTTCTTCCGTTTTGTCGGAATATAACAGGATATAATGAGGACTGCATGAAATACTGTATGTCTCTCTGCCGATAGGCAGATGTAATGGACATAGAACTGGTCTTGCAATATTTATAGGTCTTTTTTCACATTTTCTATTTTTTTCAGACACTTGGATCCAATGAACTGAGCAAGCTGGGCTGACATGCTTATAGCCTTGCTAGGACTTTCAAATATGACCATGAATCTATAATATTGTGCTGTTATTATTTCTATTAATATGATCGATTTTGTTTAAAAAATAAAAATTCAGACTGTTTTGCATGTTATTTGGTTAGTTCTCTCTTAAACACCCTCATAGATATGCTATATACAGTGCCTTGCGAAAGTATTCGGCCCCCTTGAACTTTGCGACCTTTTGCCACATTTCAGGCTTCAAACATAAAGATATAAAACTGTATTTTTTTGTGAAGAATCAACAACAAGTGGGACACAATCATGACGTGGAACGACATTTATTGGATATTTCAAACTTTTTTAACAAATCAAAAACTGAAAAATTGGGCGTGCAAAATTATTCAGCCCCCTTAAGTTAATACTTTGTAGCGCCACCTTTTGCTGCGATTACAGCTGTAAGTCGCTTGGGGTATGTCTCTATCAGTTTTGCACATCAAGAGACTGACATTTTTTCCCATTCCTCCTTGCAAAACAGCTCAAGCTCAGTGAGGTTGGATGGAGAGCATTTGTGAACAGCAGTTTTCAGTTCTTTCCACAGATTCTCGATTGGATTCAGGTCTGGACTTTGACTTGGCCATTCTAACACCTGGATATGTTTATTTTTTTAACCATTCCATTGTAGATTTTGCTTTATGTTTTGCATCATTGTCTTGTTGGAAGACAAATCTCCGTCCCAGTCTCAGGTCTTTTGCAGACTCCATCAGGTTTTCTTCCAGAATGGTCCTGTATTTGGCTCCATCCATCTTCCCATCAATTTTAACCATCTTCTGTTACGGTGCGTGAATGAGGACCCAAAAGCGAATTAACTTAAACAGAGCTTCTTTAATTACCAAACATAGGTAGGCTCAGACGGACCGGCAGATTCCGACAGGACAAGACAAGGTTACAGCAAACATGACGACAGTCTGGTTCAGGCATGAAACACAACAAACAAGAATCCGACAAGGACAGGAACAAAAACAGAGAGAGATATAGGGGACTAATCAGAGGGAAAAGGGGAACAGGTGGGAGAAGGGGTGACGAGGTAGTCAAGAGGAGACAAGGAACAGCTGGGGGAAAGCGGGGGAGAAAAGGTAACCTAACAACGACCAGCAGAGGGAGACAGGGTGAAGGGAAAGGACAGAGACAAGACACAACATGACAGTACATGACAGTACCCCCCCACTCACCGAGCGCCTCCTGGCGCACTCGAGGAGGAAACCTGGCGGCAACGGAGGAAATCCTCGATCAGCGCACGGTCCAGCACGTCCCGAGAGGGAACCCAACTCCTCTCCTCAGGACCGTACCCCTCCCAATCTACGAGGTACTGGTGACCACGGCCCCGAGGACGCATGTCCAAAATTCTACGGACCCTGTAGATGGGTGCGCCCTCGACAAGGATGGGGGGGGGGGGGAAGACGAGCGGGGGCGCGAAGGACGGGCTTGATGCAGGAGACATGGAAGACCGGGTGGACGCGACGAAGGTATCGCGGAAGAAGAAGTCGAACTGCGACAGGATTAATGACCCGAGAAATACGGAACGGACCAATGAACCGCGGGGTCAACTTGCGAGAAGCCGTCTTAAGGGGAAGGTTCTGAGTGGAGAGCCAAACTCTCTGACCGCGACAATATCTAGGACTCTTAGTTCTACGCTTATTAGCAGCCCTCACAGTCTGCGTCCTATAACGGCAAAGTGCAGACCTGACCCTCTTCCAGGTGCGCTCGCAACGTTGGACAAAAGCCTGAGCGGAGGGGACGCTGGACTCGGTGAACTGAGATGAGAACAGCGGAGGCTGGTACCCGAGGCTACTCTGAAAAGGAGATAGCCCGGTCGCAGACGAAGGAAGCGAGTTGTGGGCGTATTCTGCCCAGGGGAGCTGTTCTGACCAAGACGCAGGGTTGCGAAAAGAAAGACTGCGTAAGATGCGACCAATAGTCTGATTGGCCCGTTCTGCTTGACCGTTAGACTGGGGGTGAAAGCCGGAAGAGAGACTGACGGAAGCCCCAATCAAACGGCAAAACTCCCTCCAAAATTGAGACGTGAATTGCGGACCTCTGTCCGAAACGACGTCTGACGGAAGGCCATGAATTCTGAAAACATTCTCGATGATGATTTGTGCCGTCTCTTTAGCAGAAGGAAGCTTAGCAAGGGGAATGAAATGAGCCGCCTTAGAGAACCTATCGACAACCGTAAGAATAACAGTCTTCCCCGCTGACGAAGGCAGTCCGGTGACAAAATCTAAGGCGATGTGAGACCACGGTCGAGAGGGAATGGGAAGCGGCCTGAGACGGCTGGCAGGAGGAGAGTTACCGGACTTAGTCTGCGCGCAGACCGAACAAGCAGCCACGAAACGACGCGTGTCATGCTCCCGGGTGGGCCACCAAAAACGCTGGCGAATGGAAGCAAGCGTACCCCGAACGCCAGGGTGGCCGGCTAACTTGGCAGAGTGAGCCCACTGAAGAACGGCCAGACGAGTAGGAACGGGAACGAAAAGAAGGTTCCTAGGACAAGCGCGCGGCGACGGAGTGTGAGTGAGCGCTTGTTTTACCTGCCTCTCAATTCCCCAGACAGTCAACCCGACAACACGCCCCTCAGGGAGAATCCCCTCGGGGTCAGTGGAGGCTACTGAAGAACTGAAGAGACGAGACAAAGCATCAGGCTTGGTGTTCTTAGAGCCCGGACGATAAGAAATCACGAACTCGAAACGAGCGAAAAACAGCGCCCAACGCGCCTGACGCGCATTAAGTCGTTTGGCAGAACGGATGTACTCAAGGTTCCTATGGTCAGTCCAAACGACAAAAGGAACGGTCGCCCCCTCCAACCACTGTCGCCATTCGCCTAGGGCTAACCGGATGGCGAGCAGTTCGCGGTTACCCACATCATAGTTACGTTCCGACGGCGACAGGCGATGAGAAAAATACGCGCATGGGTGGACCTTGTCGTCAGAGAGGGAGCGCTGAGAAAGAATGGCTCCCACGCCCACCTCTGACGCGTCAACCTCGACAACGAACTGTCTAGAGACGTCAGGTGTAACAAGGATAGGAGCGGATGTAAAACGATTCTTGAGGAGATCAAAAGCTCCCTGGGCGGAAACGGACCACTTAAAGCACGTCTTGACAGAAGTAAGGGCTGTGAGAGGAGCTGCCACCTGACCGAAATTACGGATGAAACGACGATAGAAGTTCGCGAAGCCGAGAAAGCGCTGCAGCTCGACGCGTGACTTAGGGACGGGCCAATCAATGACAGCTTGGACCTTAGCGGGATCCATCTTAATGCCTTCAGCGGAAATAACAGAACCGAGAAATGTGACGGAGGAGGCATGAAAAGTGCACTTCTCAGCCTTCACAAAAAGACAATTCTCTAAAAGGCGCTGGAGGACACGTCGAACGTGCTGAACATGAATCTGGAGTGACGGTGAAAAAATCAGGATATCGTCAAGGTAAACGAAAACAAAGATGTTCAGCATGTCTCTCAGGACATCATTGACTAATGCCTGAAAGACAGCTGGAGCGTTAGCGAGGCCGAAAGGAAGAACCCGGTATTCAAAGTGCCCTAACGGAGTGTTAAACGCCGTCTTCCACTCGTCCCCCTCCCTGATGCGCACGAGATGGTAAGCGTTACGAAGGTCCAACTTAGTGAAAAACCTGGCTCCCTGCAGGATCTCGAAGGCTGAAGACATAAGAGGAAGCGGATAACGATTCTTCACTGTTATGTCATTCAGCCCTCGATAATCTATGCAGGGGCGCAGAGACCCGTCCTTCTTCTTGACAAAAAAAACCCCGCTCCGGCGGGAGAGGAGGAGGGGACTATGGTACCGGCGTCAAGAGCTACAGACAAATAATCTTCGAGAGCCTTACGTTCGGGAGCCGACAGAGAGTATAGTCTACCCCGGGGGGGGGGTGGTTCCCGGAAGGAGATCAATACTACAATCATACGACCGGTGTGGAGGAAGAGAGGTGGCCCTGGACCGACTGAACACCGTGCGCAGATCGTGATATTCCTCCGGCACCCCTGTCAAATCACCAGGCTCCTCCTGTGAAGAAGAGACAGAGGAAACAGGAGGGATAGCAGACATTAAACATTTCACATGACAAGAGACGTTCCAGGAGAGGATAGAATTACTAGACCAATTAATGGAAGGATTATGACAAACTAGCCAGGGATGGCCCAAAACAACAGGTGTAAAAGGTGAACGAAAAATTAAAAAAGAAATGGTTTCACTATGATTACCAGAAACAGTGAGGGTTAAAGGTAGCGTCTCACGCTGAATCCTGGGGAGAGGACTACCATCCAGGGCGAACAAGGCCGTGGGCTCCTTTAACTGTCTGAGAGGAATGTCATGTTCCCGAGCCCAGGTCTCGTCCATAAAACAGCCCTCCGCCCCAGAGTCTATTAAGGCACTGCAGGAAGCTGACGAACCGGTCCAGCGTAGATGGACCGACAAGGTAGTGCAGGATCTTGAAGGAGAGACAGGAGTAGTAGCGCTCACCAGTAGCCCTCCGCTTACTGACGAGCTCTGGCCTTTTACTGGACATGAAGTGACAAAATGACCAGCGGAACCGCAATAGAGACAGAGGCGGTTGGTGATTCTCCGTTCCCTCTCCTTAGTCGAGATGCGGATACCTCCCAGCTGCATGGGCTCAGCACCCGAGCCGGCAGAGGAAGATGGTAGTGATGCGGAGAGGGGGGCGACGGAGAGCGCGAGCTCCTTTCCACGAGCTCGGTGACGAAGATCAACCCGTCGCTCAATGCGAATAGCGAGTTCAATCAAGGAATCCACGCTGGAAGGAACCTCCCGGGAGAGAATCTCATCCTTTACCTCTGCGCGGAGACCCTCCAGAAGACGAGCGAGCAAGGCCGGCTCGTTCCAGCCACTGGAGACAGCAAGAGTGCGAAACTCAATAGAGTAGTCTGTTATGGATCGATTGCCTTGACATAGGGAAGACAGGGCCCTGGAAGCCTCCTCCCCAAAAACAGATCGATCAAAAACCCGTATCATCTCCTCCTTAAAGTCCTGATACTGGTTAGTACACTCAGCCCTTGCCTCCCAGATTGCCGTGCCCCACTCACGAGCCCGTCCAATAAGGAGAGATATGACGTAGGCGACACGAGCAGTGCTCCTGGAGTAAGTGTTGGGCTGGAGAGAAAACACAATATCACACTGGGTGAGGAACGAGCGGCATTCAGTGGGCTCCCCAGAGTAACACGGCGGGTTATTGATTCTGGGCTCCGGAGATTCGAAAGCCCTGGAAGTGGCCGGTGGATCGAGGCGGAGATGGTGAACCTGTTCTGTGAGGTTGGAGACTTGGGTGGCCAGGGTCTCAACGGCATGTCGAGCAGCAGACACTTCCTGCTCGTGTCTGCCTAGCATCGCTCCCTGGATCCCGACGGCTGAGTGGAGAGGATCCGAAGTCGCTGGGTCCATTCTTGGTCGGATTCTTCTGTTACGGTGCGTGAATGAGGACCCAAAAGCGAATTAACTTAAACAGAGCTTCTTTAATTACCAAACATAGGTAGGCTCAGACGGACCGGCAGATTCCGACAGGACAAGACAAGGTTACAGCAAACATGACGACAGTCTGGTTCAGGCATGAAACACAACAAACAAGAATCCGACAAGGACAGGAACAAAAACAGAGAGAGATATAGGGGACTAATCAGAGGGAAAAGGGGAACAGGTGGGAGAAGGGGTGACGAGGTAGTCAAGAGGAGACAAGGAACAGCTGGGGGAAAGCGGGGGAGATAGGTAACCTAACAACGACCAGCAGAGGGAGACAGGGTGAAGGGAAAGGACAGAGACAAGACACAACATGACAGTACATGACATCTTCCCTGTCCCTGCTGAAGAAAAGCAGGCCCAAACCATGATGCTGCCACCACCATGTTTGACAGTGGGGATGGTGTGTTCAGCTGTGTTGCTTTTACGCCAAACATAACGTTTTGCATTGTTGCCAAAAGTTCAATTTTGGTTTCATCTGACCAGAGCACCTTCTTCCACATGTTTGGTGTGTCTCCCAGGTGGCTTGTGGCAAACTTTAAACAACACTTTTTATGGATATCTTTAAGAAATGTCTTTCTTCTTGCCACTCTTCCATAAAGGCCAGATTTGTGCAATATACGACTGATTGTTGTCCTATGGACAGAGTCTCCCACCTCAGCTGTAGATCTCTGCAGTTTATCCAGAGTGATCATGGGCCTCTTGGCTGCATCTCTGATCAGTCTTCTCCTTGTATGAGCTGAAAGTTTAGAGGGATGGCCAGGTCTTGGTAGATTTGCAGTGGTCGGATACTCCTTCCATTTCAATATTATCGCTTGCACAGTGCTCCTTGGGATGTTTAAAGCTTGGGAAATATTTTTGTATCCAAATCCGTCTTTAAACTTCTTCACAACAGTATCTCGGACCTGCCTGGTGTGTTCCTTGTTCTTCATGATGCTCTCTGCACTTTTAACGGACCTCTGAGACTATCACTGTCATGTTGTCTTGTCTCTGTCCTTTCCCTTCACCCTGTCTCCCTCTGCTGGTCGTGTCAGGTTACCTTTTCTCCCCCGCTTTCCCCCAGCTGTCCCTTGTCTCCTCTAACTACCCATTCACCCCGTTCCCCACCTGTTCCCTTTTTCCCTCTGATTAGGTCCCTATATCTCTCTCTGTTTCTGCTCCTGTCCTTGTCGGATTCTTGTTTGTTTGTTTGTGTTTCATGCCTGAGCCAGACTATCGTCATGTTTGCTGTAACCTTGTCCTGTCCTGTCGGAATCTGCCGGTCTATCTGAGCCTACCTATGTTTTGTTATTAAAGAAGCTCTGTTTAAGTTAGTTCGCTTTTGGGTCCTCATTCACTCACCTTAACAGAAGAATCCGACCAAGAATGGACCCAGCGACTTCGGATCCTCTCCACTCAGCCGTCGAGATCCAGGGAGCGATGCTAGGCAGACACGAGCAGGAATTGTCTGCTGCTCGACATGCCGTTGAGACCCTGGCCACCCAAGTCTCCAACCTCACAGAACAGGTTCACCATCTCCGCCTCGATCCACCGGCCACTTCCAGGGCTTTCGAATCTCCGGAGCCCAGAATCAATAACCCGCCGTGTTACTCTGGGGAGCCCACTGAATGCCGCTCGTTCCTCACCCAGTGTGATATTGTGTTTTCTCTCCAGCCCAACACTTACGCCAGGAGCACTGCTCGTGTCGCCTACGTCATATCTCTCCTTACTGGACGGGCTCGTGAGTGGGGCACGGCAATCTGGGAGGCAAGGGCTGAGTGTACTAACCAGTATCAGGACTTTAAGGAGGAGATGATACGGGTTTTTGATCGATCTGTTTTTGGGGAGGAGGCTTCCAGGGTCCTGTCTTCCCTATGTCAAGGCAATCGATCCATAACAGACTACTCTATTGAGTTTCGCACTCTTGCTGCCTCCAGTGGCTGGAACGAGCCGGCTTTGCTCGCTCGTCTTCTGGAGGGTCTCCGCGCAGAGGTAAAGGATGAGATTCTCTC